>NC_055987.1:103585117-103705117 GCF_018446385.1 Zingiber officinale | reverse complement strand
ATAGTTGGATGCGGGTAATTTAAGTGTCAAATTAAGAATGTAATTTAAAGGAATGGAGTAATTTAAAAATTATATAAAATAAAAAAAATAAAAAAAATTGATAAAAAAATAATAAATAAAATTGATTAAAAAAATAAAACTAAATAAATATTAAAAAATTAAAAAAATAATAAATAAAATTAATTAAAAATAAAACTAAATAAAAATTAAATAAAATTAAAAAAATATAAGTATTAATGAAAAAATAATAAACAAAATCAATTAAAAAATAAAATTAAATAAAATTAAAAATATATATAAGTATTAATGAAAATAATAAATAAAATTGATTAAAAATTTAAACTAAATAAAAAATTTAAAATATATAAACTAAATAAAAATTTTAAAATATATAAGTATGAATGAAAAAAATTAAAAATAAAATTAATTTTAAAAATAAAACTAAATAAAATTAAACTAAATAAAAATTTAAAAATATATAAGTATGAATAAAAAAATTAAAAATAAAATTAATTAAAATAAAAAATAAAAAATTAAAAATTAAAAATTAAAAATATATAAGTATGAATTAAAAAAATTAAAAATAAAATTAAAAAACAAAAAAAAAAAGAAAAAAGATAGAAAGTAGTGGCAAAAGGCGAAACCCTCGCCCTCAGGGCCCCCGCCGCACCCTGCCCAGGGTCATCACGAGGGAGGTAAATCACGGTAGCTCGGTGGCAAGTACGCAGTAGGCCGAGACTTTTTACACAGGGATAGGGAATAAATCCCCGTTGCCCTGCGGACTCGAACCCATGTTCTCAGTGGCAAACTTCCACGTCTTTACCAGCCGAGATAATCCCGTGGGATAAAAAAAAAAAAAAAAAAAAAATAGAAAGTAGAATGGTCATTTGAAAGAGAGAGAGAGAGAGAGAGAGAGAGAGAGAGAGGGGGAGGGAGGGAGGGAGGAGGAGGAGGAGGAGGAGGTGATGCGCGTGTCAGGAAAAAGCAATTTGCTAGGTGCATTCATACTGACATGACACGGGCTTAATACCAATACTATCCAACCCTAAATTAAAATAAAAAAAATTGAGTGATCATATTTGGGTTCCATAATATAATAGGGTGCCTTGTTAGTGAAGGATCGAGATTTGACGAGTGATCACGTTGAAAAGTGGCGACTCCTAAATGGATGTTGTATGGAAATAATGATGCAAAGATAGAGATGTAGTCTGACCTAGACTTTGGTTTGATCAACGCATATTAGAGTACTTTACAATGCAAACATAGCAAATAGTAGATGATGTGAAAGCGATAAAATCCTTTCAAGGACAAGCTACATGGTAATTATAGGTATGTGACGTAAGTATATCTGCAAAGGTTGTGGCCATGACTTTTTAAAAAATTAGAAAAATATTTAATCATTTTAGTCATTAATTCCAACTTGATGGTCATTAATTGTACACACCTTTATTAATACTAATTTTTAATTATAGAATTGTTCGTGGAGGAATCCTGTAGGGACGGGTCATGGGTCACGTAATTATAGAATTGATCGTGGAGGAATCACGTCGAGTCGTGGGACAATACTAACTCACCGGACAGGATAGTGTCACCGGACATGTTTATACCGATAAAAAGACAGAATTGAGGAGAAAATAAAAAATAGAAATCATATAAAAAAAATAATTATTGTTGTCGTTTTATACTAAAATAAATTTTATTACCCATGCAGGATGATTTTTTAAACAATTAAATAAATATTTTAATAAATTTTATAGTAGAACTATCAATTTAGATTAAATCTATCAGATTGACCCATCTTATTAAATAATTTAAATAAGTTTGATTGAAATTTTAACAATCTATTTAAATTTGGATCCAAGTGAGACGATCTACTTGGATCCACGACCCATATGGTTCGGCTCGTGACCCATGCGGTTCGTCCCATAATGAGCTTAGGTTGATCCGCAAATTGATGATAAAAAGTATTTCTCAAAAACTTAAAATTAAAATAAAAAATTTAAAAACTTCTATGTTAAAGAACAATTGTAAAAGACCAATGGTCAAAGGGAAGAAAAACAAACATTTGGCAAGACAAACTATTAAATAAAGAATGTGAATTCCACATCCTAATTGTTCTTTGAATATAAAGATATTTAATATCATCATATCTTTATGTTAAACTGTGAGTTTGACCCTCTAATTCGTAACCCAAATTTATTTATTTTTATTTTTTATATATAATTTTATTTTTATATTTTTTTAGTGGACCCGTTGGTTGACCTGCTTAATCCGTAATCCGTCTTGAATTGAGTTTGGTTGGTGATTTTTCAATCTGGCCAAAATGACAATCATCCCATCTTACCTTGCAAATGGTTGGCCTACCATGGGTTGACCCACTTCGCCATAGATTGCCCCATTTGATATATCTACTCTAGATCTTAGGAAAAAAAAGAAATTCTAATATATAAAACTCAATTCCTATTTTACAAAGAAATAAAATAAATTTTAGCCAAAAAAAAAAATATATATAACATATTTCCTAACATAAAAAATTATTAAAACAAGACGCTTATATTAATAAATCCTAACATATAAATGTTTGATATACCAAAAATATCCTAAATACTATAGAAAATAGAAATTATTAAAAAATAATAAAGTGATGTTGGAATCCTCCGAAAAGACCTAAACAATATTTTTTTAATTGAAATTTGATGGTTATAAGTTCTCAAATAATAAATATAAATATTTAAATTCTATACATATGAGCATATCCTTATTTCGAGTACCGAATTAAAAATTATGACTCATTAAAAACGGAGTACTTTGACATTATGGTGAGAGGTATTAAACTCAAAAACTTGAGTTCGGAGTGATTGGGGAGTTGACCTTCGAATAGAACGGTTGACAACCTAAACTCGGATAGAGGGTTCGGGAGATCGAGCTCTTAACTTAGTCAATAGCATTTGTAAAACCCCAATGGCGTTGACATGCTAGCTTAGCTCGAGAGTTGGTCGAGACGCCGATGTGCCGACCTAGTCCAAGAAATCAACAGTTTAGTTGGAGATCTTTGAACACATGTGATATGTTAATCTAGGATAGGGCCACATGAGCATAGCTTGCTAATGTCATTCAAATTGTATGTGCGTGATTAAATTCGAGTAACTCCCCTCCTATATGTCGATGTCAACTTATCAAGTGGTCCCCTCGGATGGGTCTAATGATTAGTATATGAAGTGTTGCCATAATAAGGTCTGGAGTTCGAATCTCGACAAAGTCAAGGTAAATACCTCCCTTATGTGCTAGTCATTATTCCAAAGGCTAGTAGCCGCCCGTGATTTATCTCCTCCGTGTTGACCTTGGGACGAGTTGACGAGGACGCTCGGGGCGAGCGTATTCACCTTTTTACCACAATATCAACTTATCAAGTGAGTTGGTGATGACAACATTCAACACTCAAGTTAGGATAGGAAATAAAGAGTCTCCTTGAAATGTCTAGTGAGTAGCACATGAGGTATTGTCATCATAAAGTCTGGAGTTCGAATTTCAACATAGACGAGATAAATACCTTCCTCATGCGTTAATTACTATTCTAAGGGCTAGTAGCGACCCGTGATTTACCTCTTTCGTGTTGACCTTGGAACGAATTGACGCGAATGTTAGAGGTAAGCATAATTACCTTTTACTACTAGGATAAAAAAAAAACTAAGAGCATCAAAGATGGAGTTATCCTCAACTCTAGCCTAGTAAAAAAAATCATTTTGCATTAAAGAAAATTGATCTGTTTTTTTTTTTTTTAATTTTTCTAATGGCAGGTGAAAATTTCTCAGGAGTCAAGTTAGTTCGACACCAAGTTATGACTTGTTCTCGGAGTGATTGAGGAGTTAGAGCTCGGAATAGGGAGGGTGAGAAACTAAACTCGGATAGAGGGCTTGGGAGATCGAGCTCTTAACTTAGTCAATAGCATTTGTAAAACTCCAAAGGTGTTGACGTGCTAGCTTAGCTCAAGAGTTGGTCGAGAGATGCAGACATGCTGACCTAGTCCAAGAAATCAACAGTTTAGTAGAAGGTCTTTGACCACATGTGATATTATTGTGGTTAAAAGATGTTTACATATCTTTATAATTATAATAATAATAATATAATATTATTCATTTTGGATTTAGATTCTTATAATTTTATTCTTAGGCCCTTTCGAAAAGGTCTCATATTAATATAGATATCTCAATAATTCTTTCCTCAAATGAAGGATCATAATTACTCTCATAGTTTAGGCCTCCTTGTGAACATCCAGTCATCCTGATTCACTCTGGACCTCCCCACGAGCATCCGTTTCCGGTCACTTTTGACCTACTCCGGACCTCCCTACGAGCATCCAGTCACCTTAACCTACTCCGGGCATACCCTCAACTTCGTTCAAGGCCACCCTACATTGCATCTGGTCTAGAACATGACTCTGATACTATTTGTTGTGCCCGAAGGATGCCCACATATTTCTACAATGACATGATATTGTCCACTTGGGGCCTAAGCTCTCATGACTCTGCTCTTGAGCTCTATCCAAAAGGTCTCATGCCGATAAAAATATTCTATATCATTTTAACCCCATGATGTTTCTCAAATCTTTTCAATGTGGGACTTTAATTGAATCCCAATAATCCTCCCCTTAAACGAAGGACCACCATTACTCTCATGGTCTCTGCCTCCCCCGTGAGCATCCAGTCATTCTTGACCTGCTTCGGGCATCCCCACGAGTATTCGATTACCCTGACCCGCTCCAGACATTCCTCGCGAGTATCCGGTCACCCTGACTCACTCTGGGTCATCCCCACGAGCATTCGATCACCCTAACCCACTATGAGCGTTCCCTGTAAGCATCCGGTCAGTTTGACCCACTCTAGACCTCCCTGTGAGCATCCGCTTTCGGTCACTCTTGATCTACTTCGGGCCTACCCTCAATTTCGTTCAAGATCACTTCACATTGCATCTGGTTTGAACCAATGCTCTGATACCATTTATTATGCTCAAAGGATGCCCACATATTTCTACAATGACATGATATTATCCACTTTGGAAATAGACCCTCATGACTTTGCTCCCTAAAAGATCTCATGCTAACAGAGATATCCTACGTTCTTTTAAATCCATAATTTTTCTCAAATTTTTTTAATGTGTGATTTTAATTAAATCTCAATAGATATGCTAATATAGGATAGGGCCACATAAGAATAGCTTGCTAATGTAATTCAAATTGTATGTGGGAGATTAAATTCGAGCCACTACCCTCCTATGGGCCGATATCAACTTATCGAGTGAGTTGGTGATGGCAACATTCAACACTCAAGTTAGGATAGGAAACAAAGAGGATCAAAGATAGAGTTGTCCTCAACTCTAGCCTAGTAAAAAAAAAATATTTAGCATTAAAGAGAATTGATGCGTTCTGTTTTATTTTCATAGTAGTCGGTGCAAAAAATCATATGGATTTAGATCCATCACCTTCATGATTAATACATTTAAAGAATTGAAAATTTATATTATAAAAAAAAATCCATCTTAATTCTATATATTTTTCCTTATAAAAATTAATTTTATTTTTGGAATTTATGTGTAATTTTATACTTCAAAATTAATGTCTCAAATTTTGAGTTTTTAAATTTCTAATATTTAAACATTCTAAAAAATTATTTTGAAAATGGGATAATTAGCTCAAATAAAATGAGGGCCTTTGTTTTATCATAGATTGTAAGCATTACAATTTAACATTACCGTTACCTGTTGAGTCAATATTGTGAACAAAGAAAAAAATACAAATATAGTGTAATGAGAAAAAAGATAGTCATAAAAGGCGGCTAGCAAATTGTATTGTAAAAACTTAAGTTTACAAAAAAAAAAAAAAGAAATATAAATAGGCAATTAAGTAATAATAAAAGATTAATCTACCTTTATATAATAATAATTTATCATATATTGACATCCCCCCTCAAACTCATGATGTACTAATAGAAAGCATTGAGAGTTTGTTAACAGAAATCGAATCCTACAGTGGAATTTGCCTTGGTGAGCAAATCTGTAATTTACATAGAAGATGAGACAAATAATAAAGTGATGGTATCATTCTAATAGTGATGATGAATGAAATGATAATCAATCTCGATATGCTTGATGCGCTCATGAAAGACAAAATTATGAGTAATTTGAATAACACTGGAGTTGTCACAATGCATAGGGGTAGGGTTCAAGAGAAACACCCTCATATCAGCAAGTAGCCAATGTTACCAAACAATTTTAGTAATAGTAGAGGGCATAGCATGATATTTGATACGGTTGGCAATGGAGGGGCCCAAGAGGAAAGAGTTAGAAAGGTCAAGGCCATATAGCAGTCAAAAATCAAGAGACCATGGCGGTCAATAGTCAGGGTGATTCAGCAGTCAATGGTCAGGCTGACTAGGCAGTCAGAGGCAAGTATGTGGGGTAGTCAGAGGCCAGGCAGACTTGTTGATCAAGGAGGCAAAGTAGTTGAAAGACAAGGGGAGACGACAGGCGGAACACTGGGTATAGGTCAGGAGTGGCAGAGCCGGGTAGAGGCAGCCCGATTTACAGGCCTGCGATTTGAAGGCCCGGAAGCGCAAGTCACAAATCATAGATCGGAAGCGTCAGAGCTGTGCAAAGACAGCCCGATCTACGGGCTTACGGTCGAGGGCCAGCAAGTACTCATGGGTCAGGAGCGGCAGAGCTGGGTAGAAGCAGCCCGATTTACAGGCCTGCGATTCGAAGGCCCGGAAGTGCAAGTCACGACTCACAGGTCGGAAGCAGTAGAGCTGGTCGGAGTTAGCCCGACTGGCAGGTAACGCTTAGAGGCGGGATCTGGTCGAGGGTGTGAGGTAGATGTAGACCGCGATAAATAGGACGAGCTAAGCTGTGCAGGAGTCGGAGGATCACAACTGTCCGTCAAGGGTAATCATTGCATACTAGGGAGATGTGCGGAGGCGGAGGTTCCTAAGCGAAAAGATGCTCTCATAACCAATGGCAGCCTGACAGATGTCCTTCACTACGAGACAAAACCCCTGTGTAAAGGCGAAAGTTCCTAAACAAGAAGATGCCTTCACGACCAATAGCAGCACGACAGGTGTCGGGGATATACGACAAAGCCCAGCGTCTAACGTTTTCTGACAGGATGGCAGGTTCTGGAAGCAAGGCGGGTGCATAAAAAGGAGGAGATTCCTCGTACGCGGGTACGCGCTCTCTCATCATTTTTCCACAACTTTTCATTTTTAGTCTCTCTGCTTTTTCTGGGGAAAAAGGACCTGACTTGAGCGTCGGAGGGCCTGATCCGGGGACTTTTTCCCTGGGTTCTGGTCTCTAACGTGAGGGAGGGAGATTGTCTGAGTGTGTGCAGGGTCCTGCAGCAGCGTCAGCCGCCCGTGGGAGCCGAATCGCCCACGACTTTCCGTCAACAACCAGGCCACCGCGACCAGCCTCCGTCCGACTCAGCCTTCGGATAGGATCAAATTTGGCGCCATCTGTGGGAAGCACAACAGCCTGATCCGGAGCGTGAAGATGGAGGACTCTGGTCGAAGCTCTAGTAGGAGGATCAACGTGACCATGACCGCGGGGGAGTACGAGCTCTTCAAGGAGGTCAGAAAGCAAGCCGCCTCTGAAAAGCATGGAACAGTTTCGCGGCCTCGCTTAGCACCTGAAGCATCCAAAGAACCAGCTCCTGCCTCCGACAGGGGCTTGAAGAGGAAGCAGCAGGAAGAACCCCCCCGTACCTCTTTCCAAGAGCCTCGCCGCAACTATCATCGAGCCGGACCTCGTGAGCATAGTCCGAAGAAAGAGGAGCCGCTGGCGTCGATGGCAGAGAGCTCTCTACATCCACCTCAGGATTCAGGAAAGGGAAAAGCTATAATCCCTGCCAGAGATCTGCCTGAAGATCCGGATAACAAGGTACCCTTCTCGGCTCATATCCTGAGGGAAAGCCTGCCCAAGGGGTATCGAGCCCCGAACATTGGAGAATACGATGGGAGCAAGGACCCGGAAGAGCACCTGAGGAAGTTCAAGAACGCGACTATCTTGTATCAATACAGCGATGCTGTCAAATGCCGAGTGTTCCTACACACCCTGTCTGGGTCGGCGCAGAAGTTGTTCGATGGATTGCCCCCAGAGTCCATCAATCGCTTCATGGATTTCAAAACGGCCTTCCTACGCCGTTTTGCCAGTAGTCGTAAGTATCAAAAAACCGACCACTGTCTTTTTGCTCTCAAGCAGGATCCAACCGAGCCCTTGCGAAGCTACATCAACCGGTTCAGTCAGGTGGCCAATGACGTCCCCTCCGCCATCTCAGAAATATTGATGAGTGCCTTCTCCCACGGATTGCGAGAAGGGGAATTCTTCAGGGACCTCATCAAAAACCCCACCCGAAGCTTTGACGATATGGTGGAGAAAGCTTCTTGCTACATCAAGGTGGAAGAAGCGTAGGCCGCTAGGCGGAAGGCCGAAAAGACGGTGGCTCCGGGCAACCGACCTGAAAGGAGAGCACCGCAGCCAGCTCAGCCCTTCCAGCGCGGTCAACCCAGGCCTGCCCCTCAACCCGCTCAGGGAATCAGGCCAGCTCAGCAAGTCGCCACCGTACACGCGCCCAGGCCTGGACCAAGGGGAGCACCATATTGCACGTATCATCGGTCCAGGACGCACGATCTCAGTAACTGCTTCCAATTCGCTCGTGATTCCAGGAGAGCTGCCGAGCAGGGTCTGCCCCCCCCGGAGTTAGCGCCCCAAATACAGAGGATGGAGGAGGAACGGGCCGCAGCGGGACGTGCTCGTCAGACCCGGCCCGACCCTAGTCGACCCATCTAACCAAGCTGGCCTCGGGGAAGACCGAAGAGATGCCGGAGAACTCGAGAACCGGGGCAACGCTGCTGTGCAAGAGATCGGTATGATTTCAGGAGGGCCCACTGACGGGGACTCAGGCCGAGCCGGCAAGTCACACGTTCGGCGGTTGTATGTGGGAGCCGTGGGATGCAGCCACGAGCAGGCCTCCGGCCCTGTTATTAGCTTTGGGCCTCAAGACCTGGAGGGTCTGGAGCTGCCCCACGACGACGCCCTGATAATCAAGGCCTTTATTGCTAACAGCCGAGTGGCTCGAGTCTTTGTGGATACCGGGAGCTCGGTCAATATTTTATTCAGAGCTGCGTTCGAGGAGATGCAAATTGATGCCGTTGAGCTCCAACTCGTAACCACTTCCTTGTATGGGTTCACCGGTAACGAAGTCAAGCCCATGGGTCAAATCAAGCTGGCCATCTCCATGGGCACTGAGCCACTGGTGCGCACCCGGAGGAGCACCTTTATTGTGGTGGATTCGCCTTCCTCCTACAACGTCATCCTGGGAAGGCCAGCTCTGCATGAGTTCCGGGCTGCCGTCTCCACTTTTCACCAGAAGATCAAGTTCCCGGTCGGCGAGCGGGTAGGAGAAGTCAAGGGAGAGCAGAAGGTGTCTCGAAGCTGCTACATCGATATGGTCCGGGTGGAGGCGCGCAAGAGCCGGCGGACTCAGGATGGTGGTGTACACGCTATCCAGGAGGAGTCTCTGCCTATTGCCGAGGAGCCTATCTCCTGTGAAGATATTCAGTTGCATCCTGACAGAGCAGAGAGCATCACTCGCATTGCTAGTGACCTGCCGCCGGAGCTTAAGTCGGAGCTGATACAGTGTCTGATCCGCAACAGAGACGTCTTTGCTTAGTCCCCGGAAGAACTGCCCGAAATCAAACCAGAGATAGCCGAGCACAAGCTGCATCTGATGCCCGAAGCCCAGCCAGTCAAGCAGAAGAAGAGAAATTTCTCTGCCGACCAAAATAAAATTATCCGAGCTGAAGTAGATCAGCTCAAGAAGGCAGGACATGTTCGGGAGGTGCAATTCCCGTCCTGGCTTTCTAACGTGGTGTTGGTGAAGAAGCCTAATAACAAGTGGAGGGTGTGCATCGACTTTCGCGACCTCAATAAAGCCACCCCCAAAGACTGTTATCCTCTCCCGCGGATCGATCAGATGGTGGATTCAACTGCTGGCTGTGAGAGGATATGCATGATGGACGCTTATCAAGGATATCATCAGATACCCTTGGCCAGGGAGGATCAGGAGAAGGTTAGCTTCATAACGGCTGATGGTACTTTCTGCTACACGGTCATGCCGTTTGGACTCAGGAATGCTGGGGCTACCTACCAAAGGATGATGGACAAAATCTTTCGGAGTCAGATCGGGCGGAACGTGGAGGTCTATGTAGATGACATCTTAATCAAGTCCCCCCAGGCGTCCAGCCTAATAAAAGATGTAGAAGAAACCTGTGGGACTCTGAGGTAATATGGTGTAAAGCTGAATCCCCTGAAATGTCTGTTCGGGGCCAAAGGAGGAAAGTTTCTGGGCTATCTGGTGACCGAACGAGGGATAGAAGCCAATCTTGAGAAGGTGCAAGCACTCCGGAACATGCAGATCCCTCAGAATCTGAAGGAAACGCAGAAGCTGGTCGGCAGGATAACGGCGCTGTCCCGATTCATCTCCAAATCTGCAGATCGAGCCGCTCCCTTCTTCAAAGTACTCAGGAAGGCAGCCAAGTTTCAGTGGACGGAGGAGTGCACATAGGCCTTTGAGGAGCTAAAGAAATACCTGGAGTCTTTACCAGCGCTGTTCAAACCTGTTGTTGGAGAACCCCTCTGGGTCTATTTATCGGCCACCCCTGAGGCCGTGGGGGCCGTGCTAGTTAAAGAGCAGGATAATGTACAACGGCCGGTGTATTTTTTCAGCCATCTATTAAAGGGGGCTGAGTCTCGGTACACGGCCCTGGAAAAGTTGGTCTACGGACTTGTTCTCATGGCTCGGCGCCTTCGACCTTATTTGTTAGCGCATCCCATCACCATCCTAACAAATAGTACAATAGGTCGAGCTCTCACCAAGGTGGAGGTAGCAGGTCGGCTTATCAAATGGGCAACCGAGCTCGGGGAATATGATATACAGTATCAACCCCGAACCGCGATCAAGGCGCAGGCCCTGGCGTATTTCTTGACAGAGGTTTATCAAGCGGATTCGGAGGAGGTTTGGAAAGTTTACGTAGACGGATCGGCTACCCATCGTGGGAGTGGTGTAGGTGCACTTCTAATATCTCCGCAGAGAGACATTATGCAGCTGGCTGTAAGGCTAAATTTCAGAGCTACCAACAATGAGGCAAAGTATGAAGCCCTATTAGCAGGTCTGCAAGTAGCTCGGCATGTGGGGGCAAGCCGAGTCATAATATATTCAGATTCCCAGTTGGTAACTCATCAGGTGACTAGGCATTTTGAGGTAAACAATGAAAAGATGCGAGTTTACAAGGAAGCCTATGAGAAGATGAGGGAAGAGTTTAAAGAAGTCACAGTCACTAAGATTCCCAGGGCTGAAAATGAAAGAGCGGATGAACTAGCTAAAATGGCTAGCTCCCTGACCACTTGGACGTTTGACAGATCTATAGCACAGACCTTCCTTGTAGCTCAGATAGATCTACAAAATAACCTGGAAGAAGTAATTGATTGGAGGGCGCCCATAATATGCTTCCTCCAACAAGGAATTGTACCCACCAACTTAGAAGAGGCACGCATGCTCAGGAGACAGGCCCATTCTTATGTTATGATTGGAGACCAACTGTACAAAAGGTCTTTCTCCAGACCTCTGCTCAAGTGCCTGAATATGGAAGAAGCAGACCAGGCCTTGCGGGAGATACACTTGGGGTGTTGTGGCAATCACGCAGGTGGAAGAACGCTGGCTCGGAAAGTATTATTGGCCGGGTATTTCTGGCCTACCCTGCAGAAGGACGCGCAGAAGCTGGTGAATACTTGTCTGTCATGTCAAAGGTACCAGAACCTGACGCACCGACCTACAGAGCTGCTGAGAACTTCTATAGTGTCTTGCCCGTTTGACCAGTGGGGTATGGATATCGTAGGACCTTTCCCGATGGCTACGGGGCAAAGACGTTTCTTGCTGGTAGCAGTAGATTACTTCTCCAAGTGGGTGGAAGTGGAAGCTCTGGCCAAAATCACTGAAGATGCGGTGATCCAGTTCTTATGGAAGAATATCTTTTGCAGATTCGGCTTACCTCACAAATTGGTGTCGGACAATGGCAGACAATTTCAAGGACGCAAAATACAAAATTGGTGCAAGGGGTTCGGCATAACGCAGGCCTTTACTTCGGTGGCGCATCCCCAGAGCAATGGTCAGACAGAGATGGTCAATCGGGAAATAGTGCGAGGGCTCAAGGTCAAGCTGGATCATACGGGGGGGGGGGGGGGGGGGTTGGGTGGACGAACTGCCAAGCATTTTGTGGGCTTATCGTACGACACCCCGAGAGAGCACAGGTCTGACACCTTTCCACTTGGTATATGGCAATGAAGCAGTGGTGCCTCTGGAGGTCGGGATACCATCCGTCAGGAGAATGATGTACGACGAGGGGAACACGGAACGACGGCTGGCCGAACTAGATTTCATCAGCAAAATTCGCAAGCAAACAGCTGCCAGGCTGGAAGCCTATAGACAGAGGATGAGACAGAACTATAATAGAAGGGTGATCCCTCGTTTCTTCGGAGAAGGTGACCTGGTTTGGAAGCAGGTGAAACCCTTGGGGGAAGTGACAAAGTTGGCGCCTCAATGGGACAGACCTTACAAAGTTGTCAAGAAGTTGGCGTCGGGGACCTATTATTTGCAAGACGCTCAAGGAAGGAAGCTAGACCGACCTTGGAGTGCTAACTACCTACAGCCCTATCGGGTGTGAGGGATGCGAACCCTGTTGCTATAAGCCAGGTCAGCCGAGGGGGCTGGAGATAGCATGGTAGTCAAGCCAAAACTCAAAGATACGTATGTACATGTAAAAATTTCGTCAGTTTAAGCAGTTTGTACAGATCATTTGAAAGGAGCAAAAATCTCATCCGGGAAGCCTTGAATGATTTGGTCGCAATCCAAAAAGTCTGCGAGGGGGATGGAGCTCAAGAAGTCCTGTGCGTGCAGCTGTCGGATAACCCCGGCCGCCGTGTATGGTATGGTCGCGGAGAAGCGTGCCCCGGCCTGAGATAAAAATTCGGGAGAGGTCAGATAAGACATTCGACTTCGCAGGCAACGGTCCTCGTATCCTTCTTGATAGACGGCCAAGGCGGTGGATACTCCCGTCAAAGCCGCTCGAGACTGGGATAGTTCTGCTTTCAGAGCCCTCAGTTCAGCTGCTTGAGTTTCCAGTTGAGCTGCCCGAACCTCCAATTTCTCGCTCCTCTCCTGCAGAAGGGTATCTTTGGACTGTATCTCCTAAGCTTGGTGGGCTAGTTGTTGCTGATACCCCGCCTCAGATGCAGCTCTCTCCTCTCTCACAGCTCGGAGCTCATCTTTGACCTGTGTCAGGGACCGTTTCTGCCAGTCGGTCTGATTAGTTAAGGCTTGGATTTCTGCTCGCAATGCATAGCTAGCTTGGGCGGGGTCATTAAGTTGCAGCTCTAATTCGGAGACTCTCTCCCGGAGTTCTTTGCTTTCATGATGGAGGTTGTGGAAAGATTGGTTCAGCACCAAAGATTCTGTGTGAGTCTGGATGAAAGATATAACCTTCAGTTAAGGCAATATAATAGCAAGTGTAAGGTGAGGAGTACGTACTTTAGCCTAGGACTTCGAGAACCTGTCCATCTGGACTAATGGCGGCGCGCTACCCATTTGATTCATGCTCTCTGCCCACAAACTGCCGAGGCAGCCATTCATCATCAGAAGGCTCGTGGGGGCGTCATGCCGCCGAGCTAGAGCAGCTTCAGAGGGGATGGTGGTCCTATAGCGATGGCGGCCAGAGGAGGAACGGGCTCTGTTGGCACAGGGTTTTGATGATCGCCTGGGCTGTATTCCTTTGCAGTGTTAGGGGCAGAGCGGAACGCAGCAGGTCGTCCCCTGTAGGGGTTGGGAGAGGCTGCCAGATGAAGGAAGCAAAAATGAAGAGGGAAGGATGTCATAGCCAGTCACGACGGCAGCAAGGGGCAATGCGGTAGTATAAGGAACAGAATCAAGCGTTTATGAAGTCAGACCTGGTCTTCGACGCCGTCTATGAAGCAAGGGCTGGTCGTCAGGGTCAGAATCATCAGAACGGGGCTCGCCCTGTGAAAAGGCTGCAGCACCCCGGTCTGGGGCGTCTCGACCAGATGAGCCTCGACCTGCGCGATGAAGGGCTGCGCGACCACGTCTGGAGGCCCGGAAGGCTCCTCGGAAGACACGTCTGGCTGGGCGAGCAGCTTGATCACGACCCCGACCTCGGCTCGAGGCGGCAGACGAAGGAGAAGCGGCGTGTGAGGCAGGGCTGGGGGCAGGCTGAGTCGCTGCCCCAAATGAGGCGGATCCAAGATGAGGGAGCGACCTCCTCTCCAAGATTGCTCGACCTCGCCGCAGTATTTCCAGGTCATCGAGGGGCAGAGGCAGAGCCTCTGAGGCACGATGCAGAACCTCCGCTGTATGCACCAATACGAAAGGTCATTCTCATGAAGAAAATTGTCGAAAGCGGGGGAAGGGGGCTCAACTTGAACTTACCTAAGGAGCGCGGTGTTTCAGAGGAAACGAGGCTCAGCCGGAAAAAGGAAAGTAGGTCCTCAGATAGCAGTCTGGTCAGATTCAAGCGCCAATCCTCCATGCGGGTCGTAGCCACAGTATAAGGAAGGTCCATATGGAAGTCTTCCAATGCCGGAGTCAGAGGCAGCGCAGATTGCCATCGCAGAGGCCAATCCACTTCTTCGGGAAATCAGAGAAAAAAGAACTTTTTCCTCCAGTTAGCATCGGGAGGAGGAAGGGGAGAGAAGAAAGCAGTATGACTACGAGCTTGGACATAAAAAAGACCGTCAGCTTGCCGAGCAAGAGCAAAGAAGCAGTGAAAGAGGGGAGCGGACCAGGAAACCTCGCAAACTTCGCAGAGTATTACAAAGCCACATAAAATCTTTATGGAGTTGGGAGTTAGTTGACCTAAGGGGATCTTAAAGTAGCGGCACACTCCAGACAGAAAAGGATGCGGTGGTAGACGAAGGCCAGATACAAATTGCTCAGTGAAGAAAGTACAAGAACCCGGCGGAGGATCGAAGTACAAGTTCACACTAGTAGGGATGATGGGGCGAAAGCTAGTAGGGATTTCGTAAGTGTACCGTAGGTCATCCCAATCCAACTCAGCAAAAGTTGAAGCGCCTGGGAAGTGCTCCGCCAACAAGGAAACCCAAGAAGGAGAGGCCATTGCAAGGGAGATTATCTCAGGAGGTTGAAGGAACAAACGAGAAGAGGAGGCTGGGAAAAAAGGAAGGAGCGCGGCGCGATCTCGGAAAAAGTCAGTCGGCGGCGGCTGCGTTTGAGTGCTCCGTGGTGATGGCGAAGCATAACAGAAGGGAGAGAGGAAGAAGATACTTATAGGTATGGTGGAGGAAGGATATTTTCGTACGTTAACAACGGATGGTGGATACAGGGGCGGAAATAGACAGGGAGCGCTCTGCGATGAGCCTCAAGAATATAACCAGAGGGCATTATAGGAAAGGCAAAGGCTCGAGGTACGAGGCGCCTCATGAGGTACGAAAAAAGAGGAAAGAGAAAAAAGGGGGAAAAGGGGCACACTCAGTTCAGCCAACTTTTCGCCGAACAAGTGATTGCCTCGTAAGGACAAAGGTGGGCGGAAGCGGCCATCAGAAAGAAAGGTGGAGCAGATCAGCGAGCTTCATGGACATGCGTCAAAGACAAAAAGTAAAAGCTGGCCCTCACCAGGCTTGGTATAAAAGCGACTATTGGGAGGAGAGCGACATAGCAAAGGCAAAATAAGCAAGGGCAAGCTAAGTACAGCCATCCAAAGTTCAGTAAGACCACGCGAATAAGTACAATCACGGAAGGTTCAGCATCAACACATAAAAGGTGAACATTACAACATATTGCCAATCATACGACATCCGGGGAAGAGGGCGCAGAATCAACGGAGGCCAGCGGAAGGAGTACGGGGTCGGCCAGCACTATGGGGAGAGACGCAGGATCTGCAGACTCTTCAGGAACAGCAGCAGGAAGAGCCCGGGCAGAAACATCCATGGGAGCCTGATCGACCGCAGGGGGAGGAGCCTCCAAGAGGAAAAGTCCCTCATCCGCTTCGAAGGAAGGGAAGGTTTCCTGCGGCAATTCCCTGGTTAGGCGAGCTGTGTCCAAGAAGGTGGCAGGAGGTGCCGAGCGTAGGAAACCTTGCTCAAAGGCCTGTCTGACCCCGCCAGCGGCCCCATGACACAGCAACAAGACCATCCAATGCCCCAACTTTTGGAAGGAAAAAGGAGGAGCTGACATAGGCCAGTCTGTAGGCCTTCAGCCGCTCTGATTCGCCAGCTCGGTACACCTCCAAACTGTTCTTGTTCTCGGCGACCTTGGCGCGGGCCACGGATAAATCGCTCTGGCCCTGAGACACTGCTTCCTGGGCCTCCGATAACTCCGCTTGCAAGGATTGGAGAGTGGCTTGGCAAGCTTCCCACTGAGTCCGCATGGTTGCCTCCCGGCTAGCGGCGGCACTAGCCAGGGCCTGGGCATCGGCCAACCTCATTTGCAGGAGCTCCTGACTTTGCCGTAGCAAACTCAAATTCGCCGATCGGGAGAGCAGCTCTGCCTCTTTGTCTTTCAGCTCAGAAACTGTCGCTTGATGACGATCCGCTTCAGAAACCAAGGAAGACTCACTTGTCTTTAAAGCCGCCTCCAACTTGTGAAGTTTATCGAAGGCGGCATGGGAAATGGCTCGAGCAGAGGCCGCAGATTCCCCGGCGGCACATAGATAAGCATCTAAGCTTCCAAGGGAAGGCTCAGGAGGAGCTGAGGAAGCCACAGGGGGCTCTAGTTCCTGAAGACGTGCCTTGAGCACCGCGTTCTCTCGCTGAAGCTCGACCGCTCGCTGAACGACACTCAGACTCGCGGAGCAGGTCTGCAAGTGGCCATAGGAAGGGAAGGGGGGTTACAGAAGCATATGAATACCCAGAAGAGGAAGAAAAGGAGCTTACCGCTACCAAGGAACGAGTAATTTGATCAAACCCCTCCAAAGGGGAACTGCTCTCCCAGAATTGGCGGTTAGCTGATTGCCAGGCGGTGGCCAAGTCCCCATAGAAATCGATCCTACCAAAGATAGAAGACAGGTCGGCAGCAGGCGCGGAAGACGGGTCGATCTCTGAAGGAAGTCTCCAGGAAGCCTCGAAGGCTAGGTCTGCGGGAGGCAGGCTCAGAGTCTGCATGGCTGAGCTCATAGGTGCAAGAAGAGGAGAGGCTGGGGGAATCAGCGAGTCCAGGGGCTGATCGCCAGAGGACGAAAGCGGGGCAGGTAATACACTCTGGATTAGTACAGGAGCTGTCAGGTCCAACGGCGGGTCTGCCACTTCCAGATCAGAGGCCTTCTCCTGGGCCAAGCTTGTCTACTGGACCGAGCTCGTATCCGAGGACCTGGAGGGGGAAGAGATAACCGCCACACGTTCGCGGCGAGGAGGTGGAAGAGAAGTCGCAGTGACCGGGGCCGTCCTTTTGCCCTTGTGTGTCAGGCGCAGCTTCATAGTTGGAGGGAGAGAAGGCACTTGTCCTGCGGGCGATGGCTCAGCCGTAGGTTGATCAGAGATGCGGGGTAGGGCTGAGTTTGCAGGGTTGAGAGCAGGTGGCTCAATAAGCATCGGGGCGTCCTCCGCATCAGAAGTCCGGGGTTCCGAAAGCTACGAACCGGCGGCGACGGCGGGATCAGAAGGTAGACCTTGCGTCAGCTCTTCGTTCAGAGCTTGCAGAACGGCCACCGAGGGTGTCTCTTGACAGGCGAAAGAACGGAGGAGGGCAACCACTACAAATATAAGAGGAAAAAACACCTCAGTTAGCGAAGAGCAGTATACAAAAAAATAACAACTTACTAAAAGGAGCTCCGATTTCCGTGGAAACAGGGCTAAGACCAAAAGCGTGCAGGATGCCTTCTAGCATCAGCACAGACAGGCGAACAACAACACCTTTCAGCTTGTCCGCAGCTGCGGAGCAGGCAGGTTCATGGACATGCGAAGGGAAGTCCGAAGCGAGGAGAGAACGCCATTGAGAAGGCCCGGTTAAGGGGGCAGGGGGCTTAAGGAAGAAAAAGCGAGATCTCCAGCCTTTATTGGAAGAAGGTAAGTCATCAAAAAACTTATGACCCGGCTTGGCCTGAACGTTGAATACCCCCGCTTCGGCCCGCCGGAAGGAATAGAAGTGATGGAATAGTCTAGCGGTCAAGGGAATTTGATAAATGCGACACAAGATGATTGTTTCGCAGACAGCTCGGAATACATTGGGGGTAAACTGAGAGATACCAATACCGCAATACTGACTCAACTCGGAGAAAAAAGGATGCAAAGGAAAGCGAAGACCGCCTAATATTTGATCCCTAAAAACAGTGATAAACCCTTCAGGAGGAGAAGAAGGATGTTCATCTGGCGAGGGAAGACGAAACTCATATGCGGCACCTAGCCCCAAGTTGGATTGCAGTGAAGACAGGTCGTGATGGTCTAAATCGGAGATGTAACGTGAATACCAGAAGAGTTCCTTACCATCCATGATTACGAGGAGTAAGCAGGTGAGGGGGACGAAGACAAGAGGGGTCACAGGTCGAGCGCAAGCAGGAGGACGAGGAGTTGCACTACCAGAAACGGCCGCGAACGAAGGGAGGAGGATAGCGAAGCATCGAAGTAAGGAAAGCGGACTGCCTTTAGGGTTTATAAAGCCCATTCATTCCTAGGAAACATCGAGAGTCGAGCCGAGTATCTTTTTGGGTAACGCGCCCCAGCACCGTCTGATAGGAAGTAAGCGCCGAAGGGTGCAAAAAAGGGTCAGAGGCTGGCGTCAGGAGGCGTGCACCGTAAAGGCGTCGGATAGGTGTCATCGCGAGAAGAAACACATTAAAGATCGACAAGGCAAGGTAATCATGAAAGGGCGTGGCCTCAGAAAAGAAGCATTCTTCGTGAAAGGCTCAAGGCTAGGCGGGAAGTTTCATGAAGCTGCAGAATCCAGGCAATTCAAAAAGGTCGCAACCAAGACAGGGCAGGTCAGCGGGAGTGATTGCCAGAGCAGAAAAGTAGCAAGCAGGCCTGTAGGGGTGTTCCTCACTCGAATCGGCCGAGCAAGCAGCTCTGCGTAGGCGGTCCTTGATCCGATCAGCTAACCAAGCGCATCGCGAGAACCGCGGGGTCAGCAGGAGCGGCAAGGGCACTACGACCCAAGGGTTGAGAAGAAATGCGGCGCGAATGAGTCAACCCAAAGTCAACAATAACGACCAGATCAACCCAAGCAATCAGGTCGGCACAGACGAGACGAATGAAGGCGAAAAAGAGCAATGCATCTATGCCTTTGCCGTTTGGGGTTCTTACTGGTCTCGGACCAGCGCCATCGCCACCGGTCTCGGACCGGAGTATCATTACTGGTCTCGGACCAGCGCCATCGCCACCGGTCTCGGACCGGAGTATCCCAGACTCTCGCCCCAGTGCGAGTTATAAGTGAGCTCTGTTCTCACGCCCAACGACCTTGCAGGTCGGCTCCCATGTGAGAATTATAAGTGAGCCCTGTGCTCACGCCCAACGGCCTTTTAGGTCGGTAGTCCCAGACTCTCGCCCCAGTGCGAGTTATAAGTGAGCTCTGTTCTCACGCCCAACGACTTTTCAGGTCGGCTCCCATGCGAGAATTATAAGTGAGCCCTGTGCTCACGCCCAACGACCTTTTAGGTCGGTGGTCCCAGACTCTTGCCTCAGTGCGAGTTATAAGTGAGCTCTGCTCTCACGACCAACGACCTTTCAGGTCGGCTCCCATGCGAGAATTATAAGTGAGCCCTGTGCTCACGCCCAACGGCCTTTTAGGTCGGTAGTCCCAGACTCTCGCCCCAGTGCGAGTTATAAGTGAGCTCTGTTCTCACGCCAAACGACCTTTCAGGTCGGCTCCCATGAGAATTATAAGTGAGCCACATGCTCACGCCCAACCACCTTTTAGGTCGGTCTCTCGCCCTCGTGCGAGTTATAAGTGAGCTCTGTTCTCACGCCCAACGACCTTGCAGGTCGGCTCCCATGCGAGAATTATAAGTGAGCCCTGTGCTCACGCCTAATGGCCTTTTAGGTCGGTAGTCCCAGACTCTCGCCCTAGTGTGAGCTATAAGTGAGCTCTGTTCTCACGCCTAACGTCCTTGCAGGTCGGCTCCCATGCGAGAATTATAAGTGAGCCCTGTGCTCACGCCCAACGGCCTTTTAGGTCGGTAGTCCCAGACTCTCGCCCCAGTGCGAGTTATAAGTGAGCTCTATTCTCACGCCCAACGACCTTTCAGGTCGGCTCCCATGCGAGAATGTCTCGGACCAGCGCCCAGACTCTCGCCCCAGTGCGAGTTATAAGTGAGCTCTATTCTCACGCCCAACGACCTTTCAGGTCGGCTCCCATGCGAGAATTAAAAGTGAGCCTTGTGCTCACGCCCAACGACCTTCTAGGTCGGCTCCCATGCGGGAACCAAAGATCATCTCCCCTGCGAGAATCATAAGCGAACCCGACATCCACGCCTAACGACCGTGTAGATAGATATGCCTCACGATGAGTGGGACGTCTGCCGATAAGCAGGTTAACTACATCTGGCTTTATTTTAGCTCCTTTATGCAAATTGCAAATATACAGCAAACATGCGAGGCACGGAATGCGGGAGGCCTTCCACCACGCCCATAAAGCACCAATACTAACTGCGAAATCAGGTTTTGCACGTTCATTATAGTTTTGATTTTCAAGCACTATGTTGGTTTTATTATCCAAAATTCATACATAAAAAGGAGTCATGATGCAACTCTTAGCTCTTACATACGGGCCAGTTTCTAAAAATGCTTGCTAGATGAAAATTGAGCAGGAAAGACTATGCCGGAAAAGGACAGATATACAAGTACAGCAGCACAGTTCAATAAGCAGGCGATACAGCTAAGGCTACAAGAAGGAACGTTTTGCGGCGAAGGAGCCACTGAGACAACTATGGCCCGAGTTAGTTTTAACTCGGGGAAAGGATTGGTCATGGAGAATGAGCACTGCCGTGTGAAGAAATGTCTGGGGACTCAGGAGCCTCCGGGGCATTCAAGGCTCGAGCCAGCTGCACGTGGAGGGAGTCGATGACTGTTTGTTGCCGGGCGATCATGTCTTGCTTGTCGTCAAGATACGCATGGAGGAGAGATAGCTCCGCTTCATATTCTTGTTTCAAGCGTTCCTGAAGGCTGAGTTGGCGCTGTAGGTTAGCCTGGCATTCCTCTTTCCTCGCCTTCTCAGCATGCACGCAAGACTTCGCGACATGATACTGGGCTTCCATGGAGCGCAGGGCAGCTAGCTGACAAGCTTGATCCTTGGATACGCGCTCCAGTTCACGTTCTTTCTTGGCAAGTTGTAAGGTGAGCTGAGCTATCCGCGTTTGGGAAGGTGGTTGATCAACCTCCTCAGAAAAAGGAGAATGTATCGCGTGGGGAAGAAGCTGGTGTAACGCGGGTTAGCAAAAGAGAGTGGGATGGCATGACAGGAGAAGGATAGAATAAAGAAATGACCGTAAGGCTCTTTATAAAGAGGAGGGGTGGCCAAGTCAAAGCAACTACGTGGGCACGGTACCCCAAGCGACTGGCAAAGCAATTAAGGAGGCATGGTATCCCAGGCGACGCGACCCAAAGGTTGATGCGTGAGGCAGGAAGCAAAACACACAGAGATATGCTGAGGTAGAGACACAGAGATAGGCTGAGGTCACAGAGATATGCTGAGATCTTAAAGATGTGCTGAGGTCTAGTCAGTCAGACTTTTGTCCTCCTTCGACTAGACTTGTGAGGGAGGCTTGTGATACGGTTGGCAATGGAGGGGCCCAAGAGGAAAGGGTTAGAAAGGTCAAGGCCATATAGCGGTCAAAAGTCAAGAGGATGTGGCGATCAATAGTCAGGGTGATTCAGCAGTCAATGGTCAGGCTGACTAGGCAGTCAGAGGCAAGCATGTGGGGTAGTCAGAGGCCAGGCAGACTTGTTGATCAAGGAGGCAAAGTAGTTGAAAGACAAGGGGAGACGACAGGCGGAACACCGGGTATAGGTCAGGAGCGGCAGAGCCGGGTAGAGGCAGCCCGATTTACAGGCCTGCGATTTGAAGGCCCGGAAGCGCAAGTCACAAATCATAGATCGGAAACGTCAGAGCTGTGCAAAGACAGCCCGATCTACGGGCTTACGGTCGAGGGCCAGCAAGTACTTATGGGTCAGGAGCGACAGAGCTGGGTAGAAGCAGCCCGATTTACAGGCCTGCGATTCGAAGGCCCGGAAGTGCAAGTCACGACTCACAGGTCGGAAGCAGCAGAGCTGGTTGGAGTCAGCCCGACTGGCAGGTAACGCTTAGAGGCGGGATCTGGTCGAGGGTGTGAGGTAGATGTAGACCGCGATAAATAGGACGAGCTAAGCTGTGCAGGAGTCGGAGAATCACAACTGTCCGTCAAGGGTAATCATTGCATACTAGGGAGATGTGCGGAGGCGGAGGTTCCTAAGCGAAAAGATGCTCTCATAACCAATGGCAGCCTGACAGATGTCGTTCACTACGAGACAAAACCCTTGTGTAAAGGCGGGAGTTCCTAAACAAGAAGATGCCTTCACGACCAATAGCAGCACGACAGGTGTCGGAGATATACGATAAAGTTCAGCGTCTAACGTTTTCTAACAGGATGGCAGGTTCTGGAAGCAAGGCGGGTGCATAAAAAGGAGGAGATTCCTCGTACGCGGGTACGCACTCTCTCATCATTTTTCCACAACTTTTCATTTTCAGTCTCCTGCTTTTTCTGGGGAAAAAGGACCTGACTTGAGCGTCAGAGGGCCTGATCCGGGGACTTTTTCCCTGGGTTCTGGTCTCTAACGTGAGGGAGGGAGATCGTCTGAGTGTGTGCAGGGTCCTGCAGCAGCGTCAGCCGCCCGTGGGAGCCGAATCGCCCACGACTTTCCGTCAACAACCAGGCCACCGCGACTAGCCTCCGTCCGACTCAGCCTTCAGACAGGATCAATATTCTTCTTTGGTAGAAGAACGAGAGATAACATCTTGTTTTTTACTCTTTCAAGAGATAAGAGAATCTTCCAAGAAAATATAAAATCCTGTGATAGACTTACGATATGTAGAATCACCACCCCAATCTGCATCTGAATAGGCACGGAATTCTAGGGTAGAAGTAAAAGGATAAAAAAGACTATAAAACTGAGTACCTCGAAGATATCGAAGGATATGAAGCACAGCTCCCCAATGTACTGAATGGGAGAAGTAATAAATTGGCTGACAATATGTACAATATAAGTAATATCAAGTCTAGTGATGATGAGATATACTAGACTGCCAACTAGAGTATGATATAATGATAGATTTGGCAAGGGAACACTATCAGTAGAAGAGTACCGAACATTAACCTCAAGCGGAGTATCAACAGTGCGAGTGTCGGATAGATGAACTTGCTCCAGAATGTCACCAATATATTTGGATTGTGAGAGAAGATAGCCACGACGAGAATAAGCTACTTCAAGTCCCAAAAAATAACGTAGAAGACCTAAATCTTTCATATCAAACTCACGAGCCAAATGTAATTTCAACTCTTCTATTCCACTTAAATCATCCCCGCTAATAATTATGTCATCAACATAAAGAGAGAGTAATGTGCGACCTAACGAAGTACAACAGACAAAAAGAGCAGAGTCATGCTGGCTAGGAAAAAGCCAAGAGATCCAACCACAATGGAGAACTTGTCAAACCAAGCTCGCGGAGCTTGTTTAAGGCCATAAAGAGCCTTCTTTAGTTTGTAAACTTCACCAGGGTTGTGATTGACACCTGGTGGAGACACCATATATATTTCTTCTTGAAGATTTCTATTTAAAAATGTATTTTTAACATCCATATGAAAAATAGACCACTAACGAATTGATACAACTGCAATAAGAGTACGAATAGTAACAAGTTTGGAAACTAGAGTAAAGTTTTCCTCATAATCCATATCATATTGTTGGAAAAATCCTTTAGCAACCAAACGAGCTTTATACCGCTCAATTGTGTTGGATCGAAAGCGCTAGAGGGGGGGTGAATAGCCCTCGTGGCTATTTCGTTTCAGATTCGTAAAAACAACGTGTAACGCAACGGAAATGAGAAACAAACACAGAAGACCCAAGTGATTTTACTTGGTTCGGAGCCTTGGGCAACTCCTACTCCAAGGCCCACGCTCGTTGAGCATTTACTTTGGGCAATCACTAAAATATCGTGATTGAGTACAAGTAGGAATAAGTACAACTGAAATTGAAACAATACCGACAACAGAGTAATAGTAAATGAAGCTTCGGGTCGTCGGGGACTGCAACAACACTTTAGCGTCGACTCTTGAGCAGCAGATTAGTGAGAGATAGCTTCTTAATTGTTGTTAAACAAGTGCTGCTCGAATCCCTCTTTTATACAGTGCTGGAGGCGCCTCCAAGCTTGTCCAAGGCGCCTCCAGGCCGCTGAGTCGCACGGGTGGATCAACACAATCCTGGTCGCTTATCTGCTTTAAGGTGCCTTCAAGCCTCTTCAAGGCACCTCCAGCTTCATCCGAGGCGCCTCCAGCTCCTCTGGACAGTTGGCTTTGGCTTGCACCCGAGGCACCTCCAAGCTCCATGGAGGCGCCTCGGACACTGTTCATCCGAGGCTAAACTCTAGTTTTTGACCCTGCAAAACATGTTAGTCTACAAACACATCCTGCAAATCCAAGTTAGCACAGATATTAATCAATATAATATTCTGACAGTCTTTGGACTGTCCGAGTCTGAATTCGGATTTCCAACCGGAAGTCTTAGGTTGACCCAACGCCTACTGTTCCCTCTGCGGGGAACACATCCTCACCTACTCCACTCAGGAGATTTACCTGTTGCGAGTACGATCCTCCAGATCGACTGGACTTTTGCTCGGTGCTCGATGCTTCCGGACTTTCTGCTGGACTCCCGCTTCCCGGCTCGTCCAGTCTTCCACCTGGTTCGCGACACCAGGACTTTCCACCTAGGGTTACTACCCCCTAGGACTTTTGCCTGAAGCCCTCGACCCGCCAAGACTTTCCGCATAGGGTTACCACCCCCTATGACCTAGGGTTACCACCCCCTAAGGTTTTCCCCTTGCCTAACCGTAGCTAGGACTTTCCTGAAACACTCAATCATACACATTAGATAACAATTAAACTTAACTTTAAATTCTTTTGCCATTATCAAAACTTGAGTTCGATCGTTGGATGCTTCCCGCACCAACAATCTCCCACTTTTTGATTATGGCAACCGAAATTCAAAGTTAAGAGAAAAATGCAATAAAGATAAGAATAAATTAGCACAAGCATAAATGAAACGTAAGCACATTAAAGCTCCCCCTTAATAGAAGCTTTATTCTTTTAATTTTGGTTTCTTTTTAATTTTCTTTGAATTTTCTACTCTCTCCCTTTGGCATATATCAAAATAAAAAAGAGAGTAAAAAAGAAAGAGTGACAAAGTGCTTAGATAAATTTGAAAAAGCTTTTGAAAAGTAAAACATATTTTGAAAAACACTTAGTTTTTGTTTTTGAAAGAAATTTTATTGTAAGGCTTTTAGCTAAGTGAAATAAAAAGTTTGTCATAAATTTGGAAAACATAACTTTTTCTTTTAAAAAACCAAGTTTGAGAAATACTTTTAGCTAAAAATTATTTCTAACTTTGAAAAAATAACTTAGCTAATTTTGTGATATCAAAACACTTAGTTAAATTTTGAAAATCTATTAGAGGAAAAAATACTTAGCTATATTTTTAAAATAAATTCGAAAGGTTTTGTTTGGTAAATATTTTCTTAATTTTGAAAAGGCTTTTTGAAAAATAATTTGGAAAGGTTTTGTTTGCCTCAGATAGCATCCGAGGCGCCTTTAGTTAAGGCGGCGGAAAATTTCCCGCCTCTGTTTAGGGCGCCTCCCTTGAGTGGGAGGTGCCTCCGAGAGACATCACGTGTATTTTTTTTTAATTTTGAAAAAGTTAAAAATCTTTAGATTAATTTAATTGTGAACAGGTTTTTTAAGTTAAAAATTATTAATTTGATTTATGATTTTAAATTTTAATTTTGAAGAAATTATTTAAGTTAATTAAAATTTTGAAAAAGATTAATTACATTTTGAAAAGTTATTAATTTTTGAAAATTATTAAGTTTAATTAAGATTTTGAAAAAGATTGATTAATGAAATTTTGAAAAATATTTAAGTTGATTAAATTTGAAAAATATTTAAGTTAGATTTTGAAAAATGTTTAAGTTAAATTTTGGACAAGTTTTTAATTTTGAAAAAATTTTTAAGTTAATTAAAATTTTGAAAAAGATTAATTAAGTTTTGAAAAGTTATTAATTTTTGAAAGAATATCAAATTAATTGAATTTTGAAAATATTAAGTTTAAATTAATTTTTGGAAAAGTGTTTAAGTTAATTAAATTTTGAAAGAATATTAAATAATTGAATTTTGAAAAAGTATTAAGTTAATTAAATTTTTCAAAAGTGTTTAAGTTAATTAAATTTTGAAAGAAGATTAAATTAATTGAATTTTGAAAAAGTATTAAGTTAATTAAATTTTGAAAAGTATTAATTAAATATTTTGAAAAAGTATTAAGTTAATTAAATTTTTGAAAAGTGTTTAAGTTAGTTAAATTTTGAAAAAGTATTAATTAAATTTTTGAAAAAGTATTAAATTAATTAAATTTTTGAAAAGTGTTTAAGTTTTGAAAAAGTATTAATTAAATTTGAAAACCATCAAGTTAGTTTAATTTAACAAAATGTTAATTCAATTTAGTATTAACTTAATTTTAATTTAATTCTAATTTTAATTTATAATTTAATTTTAATTTAATTTTGTAACGCCCGAAAATTCTCAAAACTATATTAGAAATATTGTACGATTTTTCTGTAATTTTTAGATATTTTTCTGTAATTTTTAGAGTAGCGGAAGTAGCAAAAATAAATATAAGCGTAAAACGGCCTTCGCGGGAATTGAACCCATGACCTCTAGCCGAGCCGAGACATAAGTGAATCCGGCTAGCCAGGAGCCCTAGCAGGGGTGTGCTGAAAGAAGAGGGAATCAATAATATTTATATTTAAGTTGGGCCGAGTTACCCACTTGATATAAATAGAAAATTTAAGTGGGGTTTGGTTTATTTTTCTTTGGTTCGGGAATTCTCCACCGAGACCTCACCTTACACGCCGCCCCTCTCCTTCTCCTTCTTCCTCTCGGCGCCAACCCTAGGGTTCTCTCCCTAGGACCCTAAGAGCACCTTCCGACAGCGATTTCAGCACAAGAACGTTCCCCTCCGCGAGAAGAACGCGTTGGAGCGAGGAGATTGTCGAAAGGATCGTCTCCACTGGAATTCTAGCAAATAGAGTTGTAAGAAAATTAGCGTACGAGGTAAGAAACCCCTCACCTGCAGTATAAGTAGCTTCCGTTTGATTGCATGCCTTTAGTTTAGCTATATGCAGATTTTTTCGGCACCCAGGGTGTGTTTAAACCCTCCTCACAGATTAGGGATCTAGTTGAGCACCTCTAGATGGGCCAGACACGTTGTTCTCCTTCAGTTGGAGGCTCTAGACGTTGTCGGGTGCCTAGAGGTGGTCTCCCTATTAGAGGGGAGAGTTGGAGCACACCAGGTGTTCGACAAAATGATTAGTGTAGCTAAATACCACCTTAGATATTTTTAACGGTTAAATGCATTAGTAGCATTTAAATCAATATATTAGTCTAGTTTACATGGGACTACGGTCCAATGGGTGGGCTCCACAATCGCCTCTAGGTTTAGATAACCTAGCTCTAGGTTCGGATAACCTAGAAAGAGATAAAATAAGCAATTAGTAGCTATATTCAGTATTTTATTTTCGGTGTACTGGACCAGATGTCCATTGGGTTGGGCTCCCACAGTCGTCCCTAGGTTCAGATAACCTAGTAAACCCTACTAAATGCGGGACTTGCAAACCCGGGTCTAGTTAGGGATGCGCGCACAGCAAGTACAGTTGCCGGGCCCAAACAGCAGCATGATTACTATTTTCACTTATTATGATAATAGCTTTCAAACTCGTAATCTAGTTATGTGAATATAGTTTTAGCTCAGTTTTAGTTTCAGTTTCAGTTTAGTTCTCCTAGTTGATACCATGAGATAGCTCCATGCTTAGATTTTATTATGCATGCCATGTTTCAGTATTTATGCCATGTAACTTCAGTATGCCATGCTTTAACAAATCCAGTGCATGTTTTTAAATAGCATTCTTTAAAAACATGATTGCATCGTTGCATGTTTTTGTGAGGTAGATGGTTTCTTACTAAGCTTAAAGCTTACAGATACTTTTTCCTTATACTGCAGATAAAGGTAAAGGGAAAATGGATTAGCAGAGGAAGCTGAAGGTCAATGCAGTGATGGTGTGTGTGGCAGAAACCTGGAACGAAGATCCTTAGGGAGTTTAGCAAATTAAGAACTTAGTTTCCTTTCTTAAGATACCTTTATGCATTTCTAGTGGCTTAAATGTTATAAATTAATAAACCTTGCACAATATCATGTTAGAATGCTAGTTGATAGATATTAGAATGTTTTCCATGCATTATATAATTGTTGTGTGAGATTTTGGCACGAACAAGTACTGAAATCCGGGGTTCTGATTCGAAATCAGAAACCTGATCGATCTACAGATCGATCAGAAGTGGGTTGTGCCACTGGATCGGTCAGCTGACCGATCCAGTAGCGAACAGAGAGTTTATGGATTGGTCAGCCGACCGATCCAGATGCGAACAGAGGAGTACAAAGCTCACTGATCGGTCAGCCGACCGATCAGTGAGCCACTGGATCGGTCTACCGACCGATCAGTGTACTCATGGATCGGTCGGTAGACCGATCCAGCCGCATACAGAAGCCATGTAGCTCATGGATCGGTCAGCCGACCGATCCAGGGTTTTTCTCCTTGCCAGTATCAAGCTGGATCGATCACTGGATTGATCCGACAGCCCAATCAATTCATGGATCGATTGAAATGCCTGATTACAGCTAGCAGAACATCCGAGAGGCATAAATTATCTTCCCTAGCATGTGTACAACTCCTAGGTACACCTAGAATATTAAGTTCAGATTTTATAGTAACCAGTTTAGTAAAATTTTAATCAATCCAGATTTCCGCAATAGTAATTTAGCACAGCATAATGTAGCGATCGGCCTTACAGCCTAGTCAGTAGAAGGCGGGTCGTTACAGAGTAGTATCAGAGCCAAGTTCCATACTTCCTACACACACATCAACATTGTACCTGTAGCTTCCAAGTAAGAATACCTCTCACTTTGTATATTTATTGCTTTTCTGTTATGGATAACTAAAGCATGCTTGTTTATGATAGTAGTTAACATGATAACAATAGTTTCTCTATTATGCTTGTGTTAGTCATGTATGTCCTGCATGTCTTTAGAAATGGCACGAGGACGCCCAGCTAGAAGGGCACCAGCCACTGAGCTCCAGCATGAGGCAGGCAGTTCAGTGCCTCTCCTATACCTTACAGCACTAGTGGCTCAGTTACAGCAGCAGCTAGCTGAGCAGCAGCAGGAGATAGCCACTTTAAAGGCTAACCAGCAGAACACTCCCACAGTCACCCCGGAACCAAACTTAGCAACACCAGTAGTCCTAGAGGTTCCACCACCACCAGAGAGAGAAGCCTATCTCGATCTAGTGGCAGAGTAAAGCCGGAGAGTTTCAGCAAAGAATGAACCATGGGATGCTGGGCATGGTTCAAAACACCGAAAGTACGATGGAGCTGTATGAGAAGGTGAAGTGCGCCTCCTCCTGTCGGACAGGAGATGCACGTATGTGGTGGGAGAGAATCAGTGAAGTGCCCAATGAACCAGATGACATGGGCTGACTTGAGAAGGAATTCTTTGAGGAATTCTTTCACATGCGGGTCACCAACCGTCACTACGACGAGTTCACGGAGTTTCGCGAGGGCAACCTATCAGTTGAGGAAGCCGTGAAGAAATTCAACAGTTGGCTCGCCTATGCCTTGAATTAGTCAGCACAGAACGAATCCGGTTGATGCTCAAGATGCCGAGGCCGGAAATAGCAATGAACGTGGTGGTGGCGTTCATAGGCCACAAACCACGTAAGAATTAGTGGCGGTGCTCTAATCACGAGCATTACTGCAATAGCATCAAGCGGCAAGTCCTCTCGAAGCTAAAGGTCAAGGAGGCTCGGACACTCGAAACAACAGGGCCACACCCATGGCTCTAACTGGAAAGGGAACTCCAGCAACAAGCGCAAACCAGGAGTTACCCAAAAGGAGGGCCAACCAGCAGGTTATCCAAAGTGTGCTACTTGTGGGAAATTCCATCCAGGAGTTTGGTAAGGGCACACGAGGATGCTTTGAATGCGACAGGAAGGGCATATGGCCAAGCGGTCCAAATAAGACCGCCTTCCTCACCACACCGATTCAAGATGGAGGCCACCATTACATCGATGCGCCGCTTTAGATGGTCCACATATCGGCCAGGGCATTAGAAGCCCTCCAGCTACGACCAATGCGAGGATCTACTCACTCACCGGAGAGGACATAGCAAATGCCTCGGCAGTTGTTACAGTCATATTAGTATTTCAACAAAGTACAACTGTCTTATTCGATACTAGGGCAACCCATTCATACATATCTAGGGCATTTCTGAGAAGTTAGCGGGACCTCCAGAGGTACTCGTAGCCAATTCTTACGACGTTACCCTCGGGAGAAATCATGGCGCCTCGGCTCGAGCTCACTATAGCGCATGAGAGCTCTTTTGCGATCCGATAGTGATTAATATGACCGATCACGACGTTATCTTCTGGATGAACTTCTTGATCAAATACGGTGCCTCCATCGAGTGCAAACATAAAGTCATATTCCAACCTGAAGCGGGAGTACAATTCATCGGAGAACCCAGGAGAAAGGCCAAGAAGTTTCTCTCAGCTATGAAGGCACAGAGATTAATGGATTCAGGATGTACGAGATTTTTAGCACATGTAGTCAATACCAGTCAGGACAAGGACCAACAGCTAGCAGATGTCCGAGTCGTATGTGACTACCCAGCAGTCTTCCCTGAAGAGTTACCAGGCCTAGCATCAGACAGGGAGATCGAATTTGAGATAGAGCTCATTCCCGGTACAAATCCTATCTCCAAAGCACCATACCGCATGGCTCCAGCAGAACTGAAGGAACTTCACGAGCAACTACAGGAGCTGCTTGACAAGGGCTTCATCCGTCCTAGTCACTCACCATGGGGAGCACCTGTATTGTTTGTGAAGAAGAAAGACGGGAGCATGCGCCTGTGTATAGACTACCGGGCACTGAACCAAGTCACCATCAAGAACAGGTATCCTTTTCCCAGAATTGATGACCTGTTTGATCAGCTAAAGGGAGCAGCAGTGTTCTCTAAAATAGACCTCAGATCAAGTTATCATCAGGTGAAGGTTAAAGAAGGGGATATACCCAAAACAGCATTCAGGACCAGATACGGACATTATGAGTTCGTAGTCATGCCCTTTGGCGTGACAAATGCTCCAGCTACTTTCATGGACCTCATGAATAGAGTATTCAGGGAATATTTAGATAAGTTTGTCATCGTGTTCATCGATGATATTCTTATCTATTCAGGAACTCAGGAAGAACACGCAGAGCACCTGAGAACAGTATTGCAGGCCCTTCAGCAGAACCAGTTATATGCCAAGTTCACAAAATATGAATTTTGGTTAGATCAGGTGTCCTTCCTGGGTCATATCATCTCAAAGGATGGTATCATGGTAGACCCCAGTAAGATAGAAGCTGTGAGTAATTGGAAAAGACCCAAGAACGCCAGTGAGATCAGAAGCTTTCTGGGATTAGCAGGTTATTACAGAAAGTTTGTAGAGGATTTCTCCAGGATAGCCTCCCCACTGACAGCTCTTACCAGAAAGAACAGAAAATTTCAGTGGACAGAGGACTGTGAGAACAGTTTCAGCGAGCTGAAGAGGAGATTGACCAGTGCACCTATTCTGACTCTACCAGAGAATGCAGATAGCTTCGATATATATAGTGATGGCTCGAAGTTGGGACTAGGAGCAGTGCTGATGCAAGATGGCAAGGTAATCGCCTACGCCTCCAGACAACTCAAGGATTATGAGAGGAATTACCCCACTCATGACCTTGAGCTTGCAGCAGTGGTGTTCGCTCTCAAGATTTGGAGACATTACTTGTATGGAGCTCAGTGCAGAGTGTATACAGATCATCAGAGTCTGAAGTACTTCTTCACTCAGAAGGATCTGAACATGCGACAGTGCAGATGGCTAGAGCTTGTCAAAGACTACGACATAGACATCCTCTACCACCCAGGAAAAGCAAATAGGGTAGCAGACACCCTCAGCAGGAAGTCCAGCGCTACCCTGTTATCTCTAGCAGCTATGTCACCGCCCCTACAGAAGGAGATCTCAGATTTCGATCTCAGCTCATAGTCGGACAGCTCTCTGCCATGACATTAGAATCTACCTTGCTTGGTGACATCCAGACAGCCCAGGAGCAGGATCCTGAAATTCAGAGAATCAAGCAAGGTTTAGCAGAATCAGAAAGTGGAGAGTTCAGAATATCAGATAGCGGGGTGTTGTATTTTGGTGACAGGCTATGTGTTCCAGATCAGGAGGAACTACAGAGGAAAATCCTAGACGAGGCTCACAAGACTCCCTATGCGATGCATCTGGGCTCCACCAAAATGTACCAGGACTTGAAGAAACGTTTTTGGTGGCCTGGGATGAAGAGAGATATCGCTCGATATGTCAGCACCTGCCTAACCTGTCAGAGGGTTAAGGCAGAACACCAGAGACCAGGAGGAGTCTTGCAGCCCATCCAGATTCCAGAATGGAAGTGGGAAGACATTTCTATGGATTTTATAGTGGGATTACCCAGAACCACGAATGGTTTTGATACCATCTGGGTAATAGTCGACAGATTGACTAAATTAGCCCACTTCTTAGCTATCAGGATATCCTACTCCATGGAATAGCTAGCCCAGTTGTATCTCAAGGAGATCGTTAGATTACATGGAGTCCCACGAACCATTATTTTAGACAGAGACAGTAGGTTCACATCACACTTCTGGGAGTGTGTATAGTCAGCTTTGGGCACGAAGTTGAAGTTTAGCACAACTTTCCATCCTCAGACAGATGGACAGACGGAGCGAGTAAATCAGATACTCGAGGATATGCTCCGAGCATGTGCCCTAGATTTCAAGGGAAGTTGGTGCAAATATCTGAGTTTAGCGGAATTTGCATACAACAATAGCTATCAGGCCACTATCGGCATGACACCTTACGAGGCTCTCTATGGGCGGAGGTGTAGATCTCCAATCTGCTGGTATGAGAGTGATGAACAGAAAGAACTAAAACTCCAGACAGATCTAGTAGCAGATACCACAGCAGCTATACAGCAGATCCGCTAAAGGATAGAGACAGCTCAGAGCCTCCAGAAAAGCTATGTTGATACACGGCGCAGACCCTTAGAGTTTTCAGTTGGGGATTCAGTATTCCTCAGAGTAGCTCCCAGGAAGGGAGTAATGCGCTTTGGGAAGAAGGGCAAATTGAGTCCCAGGTATATGGGACCATACCTTATCAGCAGAAGAGTGGGCAAGGTAGCATATGAGCTAGAGCTACCCCAGGAAATGTCAGCTGTTCACAATGTATTTCATGTCTCTATGCTGAAGAAGCATACCCCAGATGCCACCCAGGTGATTGAGCCCCAGTCGGTACAGATCCGCGGAGACCTCAGCTATGACAGTCGGCCTATTCAGATAATAGACCGAGTGGTTAAGAAATTGCGGAACAAGGAAGTACCAGCAGAAGAGGCAACTTGGGAGACAGAAGCCAGCATGAGACAGAAGTACCCAGAATTATTCTAAGTTGGAGGACGAACTTTTTATAAGGTATGGGGGATTGTAACACCCGAAAATTCTCAAAACTATATTAGAAATATTGTACGATTTTCCTGGAATTTTTAGATATTTTTCTGGAATTTTTAGAGTAGCGGAAGTAGCAAAAATAAATATAAGCATAAAACGGCCTTCGCGGGAATTGAACCCATGACCTCTAGCCGAGCCGAGACTTAAGTGAATCCGGCTAGCCAGGAGCCCCAGCAGGGGTGTGCTGAAAGAAGAGGGAATCAATAATATTTATATTTAAGTTGGGCCGAGTTACCCACTTGATATAAATAGAAAATTTAAGTGGGGTTTGGTTTATTTTTCTTTGGTTCGGGAATTCTCCACCGAGACCTCACCTTACACGCTGCCCCTCTCCTTCTCCTTCTTCCTCTCGGCGCCAACCCTAGGGTTCTCTCCCTAGGACCCTAAGAGCACCTTCCGGCAGCGATTTCAGCACAGGAACGTTCCCCTCCGCGAGAAGAAAGCGTTGGAGCGAGGAGATTGTCGAAAGGATCGTCTCCACCGGAATTCTAGCGAATAGAGTTGTAAGAAAATTAGCGTACGAGGTAAGAAACCCCTCACCTGCAGTATAAGTAGCTTCCGTTTGATTGCATGCCTTTAGTTTAGCTATATGCAGATTTTTTCGGCACCCAGGGTGTGTTTAAACCCTCCTCACAGATTAGGGATCTAGTTGAGCACCTCTAGATGGGCCAGACACGTTGTTCTCCTTCAGTTGGAGGCTCTAGACGTTGTCGGGTGCCTAGAGGTGGTCTCCCTATTAGAGGGGAGAGTTGGAGCACACCAAGTGTTCAACAAAATGATTAGTGTAGCTAAATACCACCTTCGATATTTTTAACAGCTCAGTTAAATGCATTAGTAGCATTTAAATCAGTATATTAGTCTAGTTTCAGCTTACATGGGACTACGGTCCAATGGGTGGGCTCCCACAGTCGCCTCTAGATTTAGATAACCTAGCTCTAGGTTCAGATAACCTAGAAATAGCAAAATAAGCAATTAGTAGCTATATTCAGTATTTTATTTTCAGTGGCACTGTACTGGACCAGATGTCCATTGGGTTGGGCTCCCACAGTCGTCTCTAGGTTCAGATAACCTAGTAAACCCTAATAAATGCGGGACTTGCAAACCCGGGTCTAGTTAGGGATGCCGGGCCCAAACAGCAGCATGATTACTATTTTCACTTATTATGATAATAGCTTTCAAACTCGTAATCTAGTTATGTGAATATAGTTTTAGCTCAGTTTTAGTTTCAGTTTCAGTTTAGTTCTCCTAGTTGATACCATGAGATAGCTCCATGCTTAGATTTTATTATGCATGCCATGTTTCAGTATTTATGCCATGTAACTTCAGTATGCCATGCTTTAACAAATCCAGTGCATGTTTTTAAATAGCATTCTTTAAAAACATGATTGCATCGTTGCATGTTTTTGTGAGGTAGATGGTTTCTTACTAAGCTTAAAGCTTACATATACTTTTTCCTTATACTGCAGATAAAGGTAAAGGGAAAATGGATTAGCAAAGGAAGCTGAAGGTCAATGCAGTGATGGTGTGTGTGGCAGGAACCTGGAACGAAGATCCTTAGGGAGTTTAGCAAATTAAGAACTTAGTTTCCTTTCTTAAGATACCTTTATGCATTTCTAGTGGCTTAAATGTTATAAATTAATAAACCTCGCACTATATCATGTTAGAATGCTAGTTGATAGATATTAGAACGTTTTCCATGCATTATATAATTGTTGTGTGAGATTTTGGCACGAACAAGTGCTGAAATCCGGGGTTCTGATTCGAAATCAAAAACCTGATCGATCTACAGATCGATCAGAAGTGGGTTGTGCCACTGGATCGGTCGGCTGACCGATCCAGTCGCGAACAGAGAGTTTATGGATCGGTCAGCCGACCGATCAGTGAGCCACTGGATCGGTCTACCGACCGATCAGTGTACTCATGGATCGGTCGGTAGACCGATCCAGCCGCATACAGAAGCCATGTAGCTCATGGATCGGTCAGCCGACCGATCCAGGGTTTTTCTTCGTGCCAGTATCAAGCTGGATCGATCACTGGATCGATCTGATAGCCCAATCGATTCATGGATCGATTGAAATGCCTGATTACAGCTAGCAGAACATCTGAGAGGCATAAATTATCTTCCCTAGCATGTGTACAACTCCTAGGTACACCTAGAATATTAAGTTCAGATTTTACAGTAACCAGTTTAGTAAAATTTTAATCAATCCAGATTTCCGCAATAGTAATTTAGCACAGCATAATGTAGCGATCGACCTTATAGCCTAGTCAGTAGAAGGCGGGTCATTACAAATTTTAATTTAATTTTAATTTTGATTTAATTAATTTTAATTTTAATTTTGATTTAATTTTAATTTTAATTTAATTTAATTTAAATTTAAATTTAAATTTAAATTTAATTTTAATTTTGATTTAATTTTAATTTTAATTTAATTTTAATTTTAATTTTAATTTTAATTTTGATTTTAATTTTGATTTTGATTTTGATTTTAATTTTAATTTTAATTTTAATTTTAATTTTAATTTTGTTTTAATTTTAAGTTAATTTATTTATCGTTAGTCATCTCACCCGATCTAAATTTTCAATCAAGGAATCCTATAATATTGTGAGATGAATTAGGTTCAATTTTAGGGTTTGGTTTAAGTTTGTGTTAGATTCAGGTTTAGCTTTGGGTTCAACAAATATACATTTTTTGGATAAACTTCTAGGCTATGGTGAGTCACCTAGACGTCATTAAAGTAACCATGTCTTCGAGGTTTTCCAAATAGTCCTACCCATTGAACTTAGTACTAAACCTTGGTCTAACTGGTTAGGATCCATAAAGGGTAACTTCGGTCAGTTCCACTTAGCCAAATGCACCAGGTCGAAGCCATATCTTCCTAGACATGCAATGACTAAGCTTCCCCAACGTACTATCATCCAATACTTCACCAGTACCGTGAGTCAAGTTAAACCTAGCCCTTTTTATTCTAACCTTAATTACCCTGCCGGGTAGTCTACTCTTAGTTACCCTTGTCGGGTGGATTAAGTTTTGGAGGTGCCGGTTATTCTGGAGCTTTCCCTTGGATTTTTAAGATTTTATAAGAATTTGATTTATAAATTTGATTTGAATTTTGAATTAATCTAAATTTTTAATTTGAATTTAATTTGAATTTAATTTGAATTTGATTTTTAATTTGAATTTTAAATTTAATTAAATTATTTTGATTAATATAGTTTTTCTACTAGCTCCCCCTGGATCATAGCCTCGATATGGCCTATCGAGGTAATGTATTTGATCCTTGGGGATCCAAATATTGACCAAGTCCAGCTTGATTGATCAGGTTGGACTTAGGTACCCATGCTTGGACTGATTTACTATTTGTTCTGTTTACTAATGATAGATAAGATCTATATTTCTTTTGGTTTTATATCATAGCCTAGTTTTGTTGTAAACGACTCTTTGTGTCCCAAGAATTAGGTTAAGGTTCTTGGAGCCCAAAGAAAATCGTTCTAAAGTTTTCTCCAAATCCTTGACCTGAGTTTTCAAACTAGAATTTTCTTCCTCAAGTTTTTGGACTTGAGTTGAACTTCCAGTCTGAACTGGGTCAGGCAAGGTCTTGGAGTTAGTCACTTCTTTAAGGACTGCTACTTCCTTTAGAAGTGACTTGACCCTAATATTTGATTTTGCTAATTTGCGTAATAAATAATTAACTAAATTATTTAGTCGAGGAATACTTACAGCGGGGTACACATCCATGGCTTCTTTCCGATTCTGCTTTCAACTCGCTTTCGCTCTCTGACACATCGATCTGGTCCCGGGCCATCAGTGCGAGGAGACTCGTCTGATCGAGTTCGTCATCAGTATCTTCTGAGGACGATTCATCCCATGTCGCCTTGAGGGCCTTCTTCCTTCACTTCTTTGCGTCCTTCTGATTAGGGCAGTTGGCCTTGATGTGCCCCTTCTGGTTGTACCCGTAGCAGATCACCTCGAACTTAGCTTTTGAATTGGGTTGAATCTCCTTGGATTGTACTCCCTTCTTTAGGTCTCTTTTGTTGAAGCCTCTCTTCTTCTTATAGAGCTTCTTCGCGAGGTTTATGAGCTCATTTGTCAGTTCATCGTCTTCATTGTCTGAGTCAGGTTCTTCTTTCGACTCGGGTTCAGTTCTTCGTCGTGATCTTGGTTCGCGAGTTCTACTGGTACCTGCAAGCAAAGCTACACCTTTCTCGATTGGCTGTGCATTAGTCTGCTCGTGTAGTTCAAACTCAGAAAATAGTTCATCTAATTTTATACAAGATAAATCTTTGGAGACTTTGTAGGCATCTACCATTGATGTCCACAATATACTCCTTGGAAAAGCATTAAGAGCATACCTGATGATATCCCTATTTTTGACTTTTTGCCTTGGAGGGAGTTGAGGATGTCTTGAATATGTGCGTGGAGTGAACTCGCCGTTTCACCTTCTTGTATTTTTAGATTATATAGTTTATTGAATAATACATCATGTTTACTTACTTTGGTGTCTGAGGTGCCCTCGTGCAGTTCTATCAGTTTATCCCACAACTCCTTTGCGGTTGAAAATAGACCAACTCTGTTGAGCTCCTCTTTAGTTATGCCACATTAGAGGGTGGAGGTCGCTCTGGCATCGACTTCCACCTTCTTGATTAGGGATGGTTTCCAATTTTCGCAGGGTGTAGACTTGCCATCTTCGTCGGTTGGTAGTTTCAATCCAGTCTTGACGATCATCCATGTCTTGAACTGGATTTTGAGGAACGTTTCCATTCGTCCCTTCCAGTACCCGAAATCTTCTCCGGTGAAGAGCGGAGGTCGAACGGTGCTGAAACCCTCTTGTTGGGTCATTGATAGTATGCAAAACAAAAAAAATAGAAGAAACGTCCCAAGACTAGGTCTTGGATTAGCAGTGCGTGAAATAAAATTAAGATTACGAGCTCGAGTGGTGTTGCACCAACTTTGAGCAAAAACTGATTCGTAAAAAGAATTATAATGTAGCTATTAAGCTAGATTTTAATTGACTCTGTAAAATCGAAAACACCACGAAAAAAATTGCATGATTGGTGGTTGCACCAGACCAACACGACCCCGCTCTGATACCAATTGTTGGATTGAAAGCGCTAGAAGGGGGGTGAATAGTGCTCGTGGCTATTTCATTTCGGATTCGTAAAAACGAGTAACGCAGTGGAAATGAGAAACAAACACAGAAGATCCAAGTGGTTTTACTTGGTTCAGAGCCTTGGGCGACTCCTACTCCAAGGCCCACGCTCGTTGAGTGTTTACTTTGGGCAATCACTAAAATATTGTGAATGAGTACAAGTAGGAATAAGTACAACTGAAATTGAAACAATACCGACAACAGAGTAATAGTAAATGAAGCTTCGGGCCGTCGAGGACCGCAACAACACTTTAGCGTCGACTCTTGAGCAGCAGATTAGTGAGAGATAGCTTCTTAATTGTTGTTAAACAAGTGCTGCTCAAATCCCTCTTTTATACAGTGCTGGAGGCGCCTCCAAGCTTGTCCAAGGTGCCTCCAGGCCGCCGAGTCGCACGGGTGGATCAGCACAAGCCTGGTCGCACCTTATCTGCTTTAAGGCGCCTTCAAGCCTCTTCAAGGCACCTTCAATTCTTGGTCCAAGGCACCTCCAGCTTCATCCAAGGTGCCTCCAGCTCCTCTAGACAACTGGCTTCAGCTTGCACCCGAGGTGCCTCCAAGCTCCATGGAGGCACCTCGGATGAGGCGCCTCGGGCACTGTTCATCCGAGACTAAACTCTAGTTTTTGACCTTGCAAAACATGTTAGTCTACAAACACATCTTGCAAAACCAAGTTAGCACAGATATTAATCAATATAATATTCTAACAGTATTCGGACTGTCCAGGTCTGACTTCGGATTTCCGACCGAAAGTCCTAGGTCGACCCGATGCCTACTGTTCCCTCTGCGGAGAACGCGTCCTCACCTATTCCACTCAGGAGATTTATCTATTGCCAGTACGATCCTCAAGATCGACTGGACTTTTGATCGGCGCTCGATGCTTTCGGACTTTCTGCTGGACTCCCGCTTCCCGGCTCATCAGTCTTCCACCTGGTTCGTGACACCAGGACTTTCCACCTAGGGTTACCACCCCTAGTACTTTTGCCTGAAGCCCTCGACCCGCCAAGACTTTCCGCATAGGGTTACCGCCCCTTATGACCTAGGGTTACCACCCCCTAGGGTTTTCCCCTTGCCTAATCGCAGCTAGGACTTTCCTAAAACACTCAATCATACACATTAGATAACAATTAAACTTAACTTTGAATCCTTTTGCCATTATCAAAACTTGAATTCGATCGTCGGATGCTTCCCGCATCAACAAATTGATAGATCAAATTTAGTTTTGATTTTATACACTCATCAAGAACTAATTGCACACTTACCCAGAGGAAGAGGAACAAGATCCCAAGTGCTTATTTGATATAAAGTTGAAAGTTCTTCCAGCATAGCCTACTGCCAAAGATGATCAAGAATAGCCTCTCTATAAGAGGAGGGCTTAGACAATTAGTGAATAGAATCCATAAAAGAAAAGGAAAATAACCAAAATAAGTAGAATACACAAAATCAGATAATTAAGTAGACTTATGAGATCGTTGAGGGTAACAAGAAGGAGGATCCATTATCATAGAGTATCATGGGAAGTAGTAGGATCAGAGGGATTATTGGGAACCTGTATAAGTGTCAATTCTGCAAGTAACATCATTATAAGAAGAGGTGCTAGGGTGGTCTAGTTGTGGGGAAACATGAGATAATATATCATCAGAGTCAACACAAAAAGGATCAATACGAGTGAGATCATATTTTTGAAGATTAGGAGTGTTAGAGGGAATGGAATAGATTGAGATGTGTTAAAAAAAAACATGATGTGAGACATAGAGTTTTTGACTAATTGGATCATAACATCTATATCCCTTTTGACCCTCGCTGTAGCTAAGAAAAACACAAAGAGCGGACCGAGAACTAAGCTTACTATGTTCAACATGAGGGTGAAGGATAAAACATGTGGATCCAAAAACTCTTAAGACAAAATAATCAAGAACAGAACCATATAGTTTTTCAAAAGGAGACAAATAAGATATAATATAAGATGAAATTCTATTGATAGAATAGACTGTAGTAAGAATAGCTTCACCCCAAAACTCACTAGGAATATATGCATATAATAGGAGAGAACGTGTAGTTTCAACAATATGTCTATGTTTTCTTTTAGCAACACTATTTTATTCAGGAGTGTCAGCATAGGAACTTTGAGGAAGTGTAGCTAATATGGGTTATGATAAGTCGGCTCGTCGGATGACGTGGAGGTCAGAGTTAAGAGAGAGAGAAGGGGTCCATAGCTGGTTGAATGTATGATTAGTAGGGTAATGACCGATCGAATAAGAGGTTCTCCGTAGATTCTTGGTCAGGCGAAGCCTAACTGAGATTAGAAGCATGCATTCAGCCTTATGAAAGCTTCTAGTGTACTATCGACCGAGCATAAAGACATTTAACCTTATAAAAGCTTCTAGTATATGATCAGCCGAGCGAGGGTTGGACGAGCACAAGTGCGCCTATATACGTTCGGACGGGTAAAGCTCGATCGAGCGTAAGGGCACTTAACCTTATAAAAGCTTCTAGTATATAATCGACCGAGAAATGACCGGACAAGCACAAGTGTGGCTATATATGCTCGGACGAGAAAAGCTCGACTGAGCGTAAGGGCACTCAGCCTTATGAAAGCTTCTAGTATATGATTGGCCGAGCGAGGGTTGAACGAGTACAAGTGTTCCTATATACGCTCGGATGGGTAAAACCCGACCGAGCATAAGGGCACTTAACCTTATAAAAGCTTCTAGAATATGATCGGCCGAGCGAGAGCCGAACAAGCACAAGTGTGCCTTATGTGCTCAGATGGGTAAAGCCCGACCGAGCATAAGGACACTTAACCTTATAAAGGATTCTAGAATATGATCGGCTGAGAGAGAGTCAAACAAGCACAAGTGTGCCTTTATACGCTCGGACAGGAAAAACCCGACCGAGCGTAAGGGCGCTCAGCCTTATGAAAACTTCTAGTATATTATCGGCTGAGTGAAGACTGAATGAGCACAAGTGTACTTACATACGCTCGGACGGGCAAAGTCCAATCGAGCTTAAAGACACTCAGCCTTATAAAGCCTATAATATATTACCAGTTGAGACATGCTTAACAGAAGACATTCCCAATATATATATATATATGATCGACTTGAATGACTTGCCAAGACATATTTAAAAGAGGATGGGTTGGCAAACTTGGCGGAAAATATTCTCTAGAAGTTTTTTCAATTACAGAGACACATTCCTATTCATATTTCATCAAAAATATGGGTCAAAATAACAAAAGAGGTACATCTTGTTGGTGCGGGTAGCACTAACGGTCTAACTCAGGTTTTGATGAATGACAAATCAGGTTAAGTTAGTTTGTTGTTGTCTAACACTTTGATCGAGTGTGCAGGAGAAGTCCAGACAGGTCGACGGGCTGACCAGATGTCTGGCACGAAGCCCAGCTAGGTCGACGGGCTGACGGATAGCTGGCACGAAGTCCAAGCGGGTCGACGGGCTGACCGGACGCTTAGGCACGAAGTCCAGCTAGGTCGACGGGCTGAGCGGATAGCTGGCACGAAGTTCAGACGGGTCGACGGGCTGACCGGTCGTTTGGCAGGTAAGTGAGGTAAGTCACTGGAGGGGAGTGACTGCGAGGACACGTTCCCAGGAAGGGAACACTAGGCGTCGATCCGGCTTAGATTCATTTCAGATATCTAAGTCGAGATCGTGACTAGATTCCAGTCTCGGAAAGACGGAATCTAAGTCATACTCTTTTTGCTAATTCATACTCATTTTGCTAATTCATACTCATTTTGCTTAACTATAAATCTGTGCTAACAATCGGTGTTGCAGGGTATAGTTGCCTCGGACTAATCTTTTCTTGTAGGAGAAGGACTTTCTGGAGAAGAGGGGTCCGGGCGCCCGGAGGTCCGGGCGCTCGGAGGCAAGTTTTATCCAAGCCGAGTCGTTGCCACGTGGATTTCGTTGATTAGACTTGCCACGTCGCACTAGGGCTCCCGGAAGAGATCCAGGCGCCCAGAGCAGCATATAAAAGAAGCCCCAGGGGTGGAGCTTCAATATCAATTCAGAACTGAGAATCTACTGCTTGCTCTACTGCTCTACGCTCCTGCGACGCCGCGAGGCTATTCCGACAAAGCGCTTATTTAATTCTTATTTTCTTGTCGGTATTTTATTTCTGTCAATTCTTGTACTTAATTATTTTGTAATCATCATTCGAATTGATAGTGATTGCCCAACAAAAGTACTCACGGAGTACAGGTCTTCGAGTAGGAGTCGTCACAGGCTCCGAACGAAGTAAAATTACTGTGTCTGTTCTTTTAAATTCCGCTGCGCTTAACTCTTTTCAACGCTGTTTTTTGAATCGATATTCACCCCCCCTCTATCGACGTTTCACGATCCAACAAGTGGTATCAGAGCAGGTACCGCTCTGATTTGGTGCAACCACCAATCAGACAAGGGGTGAAATATTAATTTTTTTTGGTTTTCAGTTTTACGCTTAATTCCAATCTGGTATTATTACCTGTTTTGGAAACTTTTTTTTTTCGTTCGTTGCAATTAAATCTAAATTGGTGCAACACCAATTTAGATACTCCTATTATTTTTTCCCGCACTGCTAATCCAAGACCAAGTCTTGGGATATTTCTTTTTGTCGTTGTTTACTTGTGTGCAGGATGTCTCAACTAGAAGACTTCAGCACAGTACGTCCTCCCCTATTCAACGGGGATGACTTCTCGTACTGGAAGAAAAGAATGGGGGTGTACCTAAACGGATTATGATCAATGGTTCAGCGTCATAAAGGCCTACCGAGCTCCAGTCGACAATTCCGGAAATCCACTAGACCCGGAACAGTGGACTCCAGACATGAGGAAAAAGGCGTCAACGGAAAACAAGCCAATCAACACGCTACATTGCGGTCTAACACGAGAAGAGCTGAACTGGGTCGGACTGCATCAGAACGCTAAAGAGTTATGGGACAAACTGATCGAGTTGCACGAAGGAACGAGCGACGCAAAGGTAACAAAAAGAGACTTACTTTTAAATAAAATATTTAATATAAAAATGCAGGAAGGGGAAACGGCAAGTCAACTACACGCGAGGATCAAGGACATCCTCAACGGACTCCACGCGATAGGCCACCAGATGGAAAACAGAGACTTAATAAGGTACTCACTAAATGCTTTTCCATGTAATAGTTTGTGATCGTAGATGCCTACAAAATTTCTAAAAATTTATCTAAATTAAAGTTCGACAAGCTTTTTTGTGAGTTAGAACTGCATGAACAAACTAATGCTGGAGTCGAGAAAGGTGTTGCTTTATTTGCAGGCTCCTCCAAAGAAAGGAAGAGCAAGTCTGAATCTGAAGAAGATTCCGATCAAGATTCCGAAGACGAAGAATACCTGGTGAACTTGGTAAGAAAAATATTCACCAGGAGAAAAAGGGGCTTCAACAAGAAGGACCTTCAAAAGATCAGTTCTCCCGCGGAACAAAAGAACGTGACTTCCTTCGGATGCAACAAAAAGGGGCACTACAAGAACGAATGCCCAAGACTGAAGCTCGACAAACCGAAGCCGACCAAAAAGAAGGCACTCAAAGCAACGTGGGACGACTCCTCGGACAAATCGGAGGTAGAAGAGCAGAAGCACCAGAGCCACCTCGCGCTGATGGCCCGCGAAGATGAAACGGAAGACGAATCGGAAGACGGGTCCGAACCCGAATCGAGGCACGAGTCCGTACTCGTTTCCGAAGGCCCGGATGAAGTATATTTCAATTTAAACAAATTTTTTTAAAAAATTATTTCCTGCTTAAATAGTAAATTGGTTAAAATAGAAAATGAAAACAAATCACTCCTTGAGGAAAATCAAGACCTCAAGGAATAAATCAAAAATTCAAATCCAACTCAAGATCTAACACTTGAAGAGAATTCATCATTAAAATCAGAAATTAATAAGTTAAAAGAAATGCTAGAAAAATTCACTACAAGATTAAAAAATCTAAACTTAATCCTGAATAATCAAAAGGCGTGTTATAATAAAACCGGACTTGGATACAAGTCGAACTCAAACAAAACTTTTAAATCATTAATAACCCAATACAAATCAACTAATCAAGCTTGGGTTCCGAAAGCGTGTTTGACCACGCAAGTAGGACTTAATCAATATTATATACCTAAAGAAAAAATATATTATATAAACTCGAATAAACCAAATCAAAAACCAAAATACAAACCTAAATAAAAAAATTCAAAATTTAAACATTTTAAAACTCAACACAATACAAATTATCACCAAGTTAATTATAACTATAAAAGAAATAGACACAAACCTAAAACAAAAAGTTAAATTAAAAGCCAATAATTCAGGGGGAGGCTCCAGAATAGCTGGCACCTCCAAAACAAACTTACCCGACAGGGTAACCCAAATAAACTAACCCGGCAGGGTAATTAGGATTAGTTAAAAAGGGACCCAGTTAACTTGAATCATGGTACTGGTGAAGTTTTTTGATGATAGTACGTTGGGGAAGCTTGGGCATCGCATGTGTAGAAAGATATGACTTCAATCTGGTGCATTTGGCCAAGTGGAACCGACCGAAACTACCTTTAAATGAATCCTAACTAGTTAGACCAAGGTTTAGTACTAAGTTCCGTGAATAGGACTATTCGGAAAACCTCGAAAGGTTGGTTACTTCTAATGACGTCCAAGTGACTCACCAAGCTTAGAAGTTTATCCGAAGAATGCCTATTTGTTGAGACCAAAGCTAAACCTGAATCTAACACAAGTTAAACCAAACTCTATAATTAAATATAATTCATCTCACAAAATTATAGGATTTCCTGATTAAAAACTTAGATCGGGTGAGATGACTAAGGATCAAAATTAACTTTCGAATTAAGAATTAAATTGAATTATGATTAATTTATTAACTTAACTTAAAAAAATTATTTTAAAAATTAAATTAACTTTAAAAAAAATTATTTTAAAAACTAAATTAACTTTAAAAATTATTTTGAAAATTATTAAATTAACTTAAAAAAATAAAATAATAATAATAGTAATAATAATAATAATCTTAAAAAACTATTTTAAAAATCCTTTTAAAAATTATTTTAAAATATACTTTTAAAAATCCTTTCAAAAATTATTTTAAAAATAAATTCTTTTAAAAACCTTTTTAAAAACTATTTTAAAATTTATTTTAAAAATTATTTTAAAAATCTTTTTAAAAATCCTTTTAAACATCCTTTTAAAAACTATTTTAAAAATTATTTTAAAAATCTTTTTAAAAACTATTTTAAAAATCCTTTTAAAAACTATTTTAAAAATCCTTTTAAAATCCTTTAAAAAATTATTTGAAAATTATTTTAAAAATTATTTTAAAAACTCATATAAAAATCATTATAAAAACTCTTAAAAATTATTTTAAAATTATTTTAAAAAACTCTTTTAATATCATTTTTAAAAATTATTTAAAACTCTTTTAAAAATTATTTAAAAACTCTTTTAAAAATCCTTTTAAAAATTATTTTAAATATTGTTTCTAAAAATTATTTAAAAACTCTTTTAAAAATTATTTTAATTTTTTTATAAATTTATTTAAAAACTCTTTTAAAAATCATTTTAAAAATTATTTAAAAACTCTTTTAAAAATCATTTTAAAAATTAGTTTAAAACTAATTTTAAAAATTATTTTAAAAAATCTTTTAAAAATCATTTTAAAAATTATTTTAAAATTTTTTAAAAAACTCTTTTAAAAATTATTTTAAAATTTTTGAAAAAATATATAAAAATTCTTTTAAAAACCATTTTAAAAATTACTTTTAAACTATTTCAAAAATCAGTTTAAAAAAAAAGAAGTCTTTTAAATATTAAATCTTTTATAAATCATTTAGAAAAATTCTTCTTAATATTATTTTTCACTTTAATAAAATTTTGTTAACCTAAAAAAAATTATTCTTATTGATTATTTAAGCTTTAAAAATTAGTATTTAGATTTTAAACTTTTTTTTACCTTAAACATTATTTTAACCTTAAAATTATTTTTAAACTTAATTTAACCTAACTGAAAATTAAAACTTAATATTGAAATTACAATTAAAATTTAAAAATTTAACTTAAACTTAAAACTTAAACCTAAATTAATCACTGATATTAATTTAAATCTAAAATCAAAACTGAATTGAACGTATGTTAATTGCCATTAAATGATTATAAAAATCATTTAAAAATCCTTTTTGATCACTGTTTTAGAAATCCTGTTAGAAATCCCTTAAAAATAATAATAATAATAATTTTTTTAAATTCATTTAAAACTTAGACACCTAACTTAAAAACTTAAATTCCGTTAACTTTAACTTTAAACTTAATTATGTAATTAATAAGTAGAACTTAACTGTTTAAGTTTAACTTCATTTGAGAACTAAAATTGACTTGAATTAAACTTTACTTAACTGTTTCTAATAATTTTAACTTCATGCTAACTTCAAACTAAATTAATCCTACTTAAAAGGAAGTAAATAAAAAAAAAATAATTATAACTAACACTTTCATTGACAACTCAATCAATTAATATGAAATTTAAATTATTTTATTAAGTATTAAATTATTAAATCAAGTAAAAATTAATCAATAAATTATTGATAATGGCCAACTGTTTTTGATTTAATAAAGTTTATCTTATTAAACCTTAAACTGAAGCTTAAGCACCTGAATCTAATATTAATTATTGATTAATCAAACTCAAATAAACAATTATATCAAGGATACAGAGATAAATATGTAAATAATATAAGTGTTACCAAATCCCCTAGAACACTTAGGTAGACAAATGTGTTAGGGCTTGAAATTTAACACACTCAAACCTTAGCATTATATTAAGGGGGAGTAATAAATAAGGAGGATTAATAAATTAAAGGAAGGGGAGGTTTATTTTTTTAATTATCTCCTTAAGTGTTATTTTTTAATCTTCTCTTTAAAATCTCTCTAGAAAATTCTACCTCATTTTTTTTTTAAAAAAAAAATTCTACTTTGAATATTTTTAGCAAATATTTTTAAAATTTTATGTCAGGTTCAGGGGAGGAATTAATTAAAATTTTCCCTTTATTTAAAATATTTTGAAATTTGTGTTTGAAAAATGTTTTCTTAAAAATTTCTTAAACCTATTTTTGAAAACTAACTCTTATAAAACTAAGTTGCTTTTAAGAATAGGGTTTTACTTTTTATTGAAAATTGATTTTGAAAATTAGATTTAACTTAGTTTTGAAAATTGAATTTAAAAATCTAGTTCTTAAAATTTGATTTTACTTAATTTTGACAATTTGATTTGAAAGTTAAATTTTACAAAAATTAGTTTTAAAAATTGCTTTGTTATTGAAAATTGTGGAAATTAGATTTTTCAAAACTTAAGTTTACAAACTAAGCTTCTCAAAATCATTTTCCTTAATTTTGAAAATTGAATCTTTTACAAACTTAGTGTTGAAAAATAAATTTCAATCAGTTTTGAAAAATAGATTTTTCAAACTTAGTTTCGGAATTTTGGTTTTGAAAACTTATGTTTGAAAAGCGTTTCAAAGTTGAAACTTGTTTTGAAAATTTAAAACTTGATCTTGAAATTTAGAACTTATACACTTATGTTTGAAAATTAGACTATCTAAACTTAGCTATTTTTCTAAAAGCTAAAAGCTAATGCTTTAAACAAGTTTTCAAAAGTTTAAACTCCCCCAGATTAACTTGACATTATTTCTTACTTTGTCTGAAGTCTGTATTTATGCTTACTTAATCCATGCTTACTTTTGATGAATGCCAAAGGGGGAGGTTAGGTAGTTAAGTTAGCTAATTTAGCTAAACCAATTTGAACTAAACCAATTTGAAAACACAAAACTTAACTTAAAAACCATTTACTCATTTTTACTTGGTTTCTTGCATCTGTTTCACTAACTTAACCATGTTGTCATTCCATCAAAAAGGGGGAGATTGTTGGTGCGGGTAGCACTAACGGTCTAACTTAGGTTTTGATGAATGACAAATCAGGTTAAGTTAGTTTGTTGTTGTCTAACACTTTGATCGAGTGTGCAGGAGAAGTCCAGACAGGTCGACGAGCTGACCAGATGTCTGGCACGAAGCCCAGCTAGGTCGACGGGCTGACCGGATAGCTGGCACGAAGTCCAAGCGGGTCGACGGACTGACTGGACGCTTAGGCACGAAGTCTAGCTAGGTCGACGGGCTGACCGGATAGCTGGCACGAAGTCTAGACGGGTCGACGGGTTGACCGGTCGTCTGGCAGGTAAGTGAGGTAAGTCACTGGAGGGGAGTGACTGCGAGGACGCGTTCCCGGGAAGGGAACATTAGGCGTCGATCCGACTTAGATCCATTTCGGATATCTAAGTCAAGATCGTGACTAGATTCTAGTCTCAGAAAGACGGAATCTAAGTCATACTCTTTTTGCTAATTCATACTCATTTTGCTTATCTATAAAACTATGCTAACAATCTGTGTTGCAGGGTATAGTTGCCTCGGACTAACCTTTTCTTGCAGGAGAAGGACTTTCTGGAGAAGAGGGGTCCGAGCGCCCGGAGGTCCGGGCTCCCAGAGGCAAGTTTTATCCATGCCGAGTCGTTGCCACGTGGAGTTCGCTGATTAGACTTGCCACATCGCACCAGGGCGCTCGGAAGGGATCCAGGTGCCCGGAGCAGCATATAAAAGAAGCCCCAGGGGTGGAGCTTCAATATCAATTCAGAACTGAGAATCTACTACTTGCTCTGCTGCTCTACGCTCCTGCGGCGCTGCGAGGCTATTCCGACAAAGCGCTTATTTAATTCTTCTTCTCTTGTCGGTATTTTATTTCTGTCAATTCTTGTCTTAATTATTTTGTAATCATCATTTGAATTGATAGTGATTGCCCAACGAAAGTACTCACGGAGTACGGGCCATCGAATAGGAGTCGTTACAAGCTCTGAACGAAGTAAAATTACTGTGTCTGTTCTTTTAAATTCCGCTGCGCTTAACTCTTTTCAACGCTGTTTTTCGAATTGATATTCACACTCCCTCTATCGACGTTTCACGATCCAACACATCTAAGGTACAAAAAAGATTCCTTAAGGATTATTGCACAAAGCTTAAAGTGGTACTTTATCTTCTAACAAATCGGGGACCACCTCATGATTGCGGAGGTCATATGAGATTGTATAAAAAGGAGAATCCTCTCTGCTGGGAAGGTATGCTCACATTCACAAACTCTAGCATCCAAAACTCTACTTTTTCATACTTTCATTACTGTACTTCTTCTTCTTGGGCTTCCACCTTCAAGAGAGAGAACTGACTTGAGTGTCAGAGGTCTTAGACAGGGATTCCCATCTCGGTCTTATGTTACTAATGTTTCCTTGGCTTGTCTCACTGTGCGCAGGATCATTGAGAAGCTCTTATGATCCCCAAGAGTTTATCCTCCTCAGAACCATCATTCATCGAGGCCAACACACCTCGCAGATTTCAGACAGGATTAGTACCATCTGAGGCAAGTAGTTTAGAAAAAGATTGGATGTATATTCATCACCCAAATCACATCGAAAACATTTAATAACTGTTGTTGAGTTTTTACCACGACACAAAATATTTGATAGATACCAAGGAAATCAGAACGATGTTTCATAAGATAAACCCAACTGCAACAAGTATAATCATCAATAAAGGAAATATAATAACGAGATCCACCAAGTGTACGAAGAGGAGATGAACTCCACATATTAGAATGAACTAACTCAAATGGTGCAAGAAAAATAAAGATACTTTTATAGAAAGGTAAAACAAAGAATTTTGCCAATGTACAACCACAACAATCTGAAATATCATGAGTTTATAATTTTCCTAAATTTCCTTTAGAAGCTAAGTATTTTAAATAAGAAGAAGAAACATGTCTAAGACAAGAATGCGATAAATAAAAATTAGAAGAAGTAGAGCTTAACTGAAAGGATGACAAATTAACACTAGAAGCTGCAATATCTAGAACTTTCAGCTCTTTTAATACATATAGCCCCCTCCCTGCCTACGACCTATCCAAATTAGCTTCTAGAATCATGGATCCTGCACATAACAAGAAGATGAAGTAAAAGAAATTGAGAAACCAGAATCACATAATTGACTGACTGAGTAAGATTCAAAGTAAGATTAGCAATATGATGTTGGTGCAATTTCTCCTCGATCAAAGTTGATCAAATTGACTAAGTTTGAGTTGGCTCAAGCTTGAGTTTTGATATTTGAGTTTTGATGTTTGACAATGTATGGAGATTGCAGGTATAATTATCCATATGAGATATTAATGGTCAAATGTTGACCAGAAGAGTCAAGTAGGTCAAGATTGATTGGATACTTGACTAGGAAGTTCTAACTGGAGGTTAGGCAAAGGAAAGACCAACGGGGAGGTTAATAGAAGAATAAAATCTAAGTAGGCCAGTGTTGACCAGACACTTGGTGTGAAAATCCTAGTCAGTGAAACCAGGCAATTAGAAAGTCCTAGTGAGTGAAGCTAGGCAGATGAAACTCCTGGTGAGTGAAACTGGGTAGTTGAAAAATCCTGGTGAGTGAAACTAGGTGGTAAAAAGTCCTAGTGAGTGAAACTAGGTGAAAAGTCCTAGTGAGTGAAGTTAGACAGTATGAAAATCTTGGTGAGTGAAGCTAGGTGAAAAGTTATAGTGAGTGAAGCTAGGCAGTGAGAAAATCCTAGTGAATGAAGCCAGGTGGTGAGAAGTCCTAGTGAGTAAAGCTAGGCAGTGAAAATCTAGGTGGGTCAAGGTTGACTGGAGACCTAGTATTTGGAAGTTCAAGTGGGTCACGGAGTACTATACACTTGGCACGAGATGATAAATCTAGGTGGGTCAAGCTTGACTGGGCACCTAGTGTTTGGAAATCCAAGTGGGTCATAAAGGACCAAACACTTGGCATGAGATCGTAAGTCCAAGTGGCTCAAGGCTGACTGGACACTTGGCACGAGGAGGAAGTCCAAGTGGATCAAAAGATTGATTAGACACTTGGTGATGAAGTCTTAGCAGATCAAGGTTGACCAGATACTAGGCATGAGGAAATCCTAATAGGTCACAATTGACTGGATATTAGATAAGGGAACCCAATTCTGCCAGAGCTCAGCTGATCGATTGAGGCACTTCGCGAGAGCACAGTGTGCTCCCCAATGATTGGGGCACTCCAATCGATCAACCCAATTCACAATAACGAAGGTTTATAACCTTCCATGGTTTTGTGAAAAATAAATTCATATCTTTAAGGAGTAGCTCCCTCTCAAAAGATGCTCTAAAATTCTGTCATTGCTGTTAGGATGTATACTAAAAGCCTAGCTTTTGGTATAAACATTTATCTAGAAATAAGAATCACATTAGTCAAATGTCTACATTTATGATAAATGTAGTTGTTCAATTAATTTATATTGTAGATAACATGGTGTGTGGTGTCACACACAGAAGATCATGTTATTGGTTTCTTATAAATTATAAACAGTAGCTCACGACCAAGATGGAAAGGAACAAACCATTGGAAGGTCGTAGTGTAATTAGGTAATAGTTTATCTTAACTATATAATTACACTAATACACTTAGAGTGTATTGAGTAGAACCATTAGAGGTCGTTCCTTTTATACTGACTTTATGAAGGAACAAAAACCTCAGTTATTATGAAAGTATGTGCTCTTAATCCTAATATAATAACAAGCACATATATTTGATATTTATTTCTTTAATTTATCAATGGATGAGATTTAGTTTGATAAATCAATAAGCCCGATAAGTTGGGAAATGATATCACTTATAGTGTGTGTTGTTGATTATAGAAGGAAACTGTGTCCTAGTGATCTAGGTTGAGAATGTCCCCAAGAGGAGCTCATAAGGATTGTCATGTTAAACCCTACAGGTGGACTTAGTCCAACATGACGATGAAGTTGAGTGGTACTACTCTTGGAGCTAGATATTAATTAAATGAGTTGTCAGTAACTCACTTAATTAGTGGACATTCGTAATCTTAAACACAGGGAGACTAACACACTCAAGATAAGAAGGAGCCCATAATGTAATTTGGGATTGGTGCGGTAGTGCTGTAATAACTCTCTAGTGGAATGAGTTATTATCGATGAACTTGAGTTGTGTGTTCGGGGCGAGCACGGGATACTCAAGCTCATCGGAAGGCCAAAACCAATTTCTCTTCTAGGTCCCTGTTGTAGCCTCAATAAAGCCTTAAGTCCATCCAAAGAAAAGCCTATCTTGGTGTCCAAGAAGAGGCCGGTTCATTGCTTGGTGACCAAGCAATAGCCGGCCACATATTCTCTAGAAGTGGCCGGCCCTTGCCTTAGGCAAGGGGGCCGACCGTAATATTTAAATTAGGAAGGTTGTTTTTGAATTTTTAAATTTCCTCAGATATTTACAATTTATAAAAAGAGAGATTTTAAAAATTTATAAAATTTTCCTAATTTAAATTAGGCCACAAGGTTTTAAAAGAGAGTTGTAAAATTTATAAAACTTTCTTTTAAAAAGAAATATTATTAGAGATGCTTTAAATTTTAAAACTTGGTTTTAAATTTTAAAACTTTCCTTTTAATATCCACATTAGAAAAAAAAGAGAGTTTGTAAAATTTTATTAGAATTTTTCTTCTTTTAAATTTTATAAAAAAATTTTCTTTCTTTCCCTTTTAATAAGTGGCCGGCCACCTTGCTTGGTGCCCAAGCAAGGGGCCGGTCAAATAATTAAACATCAACAAATAGTTGTTTAATTAATAAATCAATCTAGGATTGATTAATTAAAAGGAAAGAAAAAGAAAAAAAATTAAAAGGAAATAGGAGTGAGTCTAATTTTTTATAAAACTCTTTTCATAATTTTCCGTTGGGAAACTAATATAAAAAGGGGGGAAGGGGAGGCCTTGAAAAACATAACAATTGATATTGTGTTGTCGGAGATCATCAAGTGGTCGGCCCCTCTCCCTCTCTTCCCTTTGCTCTCTTTTGCTCCTTTGTGGTGGTGGTGGCCGAATTCTAGAGAAGGAGGAGAAGCTTTCAGGGTGGTGTTCGTCTTGGAGGATCGTCGCCCACACGACGTCTAAGAGGAGGCGAGGGATACGACAGAAGATCTCGAGGTTTTTAGCATACAAGGAAGAGGTATAACTAGTATTTAATTTCCGCATCATACTAGTTAATTTTTCTTTGTATAAATACCAAATACAAGAGGCATTCAATTCTTGTTTTTCGAATTTAATTTCGATGTTGTGTACTTTTTCTTTTTTTTTTCTTGTGATTTGATTGTTCCTTTTGGTTAACCTAGAGTTATATAAGGAAATTAAATATTAACTTTCCTTAAAAGGCTTTGTCTAGTCGGTGGTGGTTGCTCCCATATCCAAGAAGACCAAGTGCCTCGCCATGCAGCACTGGAAGCCAATTTTGGAAACTAATATTTAATTAAATTTATAACCTTGGTGATTTGGATCAAACGTGTTAAGTTCCGTAGGAGATCCAAATCTAAACCTAAAAGAACATATAAGTTAAACTTGGAATCAAACGTGTTAAGTTCCGCAGGAGATACAAGTTTAACTTAAAAGAACACATGGTAGCTAGGAAAGGTTCAGATCACGTACAAAATTTTTGTACAGTGGAGCCATTGGATTTTTTGAGTAGCAACCAACATTTGGTATCAGAGCTAGGGTTTTCCCTCTGTGTATTTGGTATTTGTTTAATTATGCACATGTCATACATAATTTAGGCAGGATAATAGTAGGATGTGCTAACTTTGTGGATGCAGGATCCAACTATTATGGCTTATAGATATTGTGTGTGTGATTGGACCCTTGGACATGTCAAGGGCATTTTATTGTGTGTGCATGATTGTATTATAAAATACAGCAGGAGCTGTATTTAGTTTTATTAGGATTTTATTTTTTGATCTAGATACATGTACATTCCTTCGAGGAATATAGGATCGAAAAATGTAAAATTCTATTTATGTCGCGGATCGAATCTTGCAAGGCGTGGAACCTTTTGAGGATCAGAGGCGCAGCGGAACAAGGAGCAAGATGGATGCGACAACTAGACCCGGTGGCGGTGGCCAAAGATGGCAGCAGCTAGGGTTGGCGACACACGGAGGACAGCAATAGATAAAAGCCATAATAGTTGAAAATTAGTTTTTCTATTTATTGTTTTTTATGCTGTGCTGTGTGTGCTTGTTAGTATACATGTTAAGTAGGTTAGCATAGTCAAAATTCCTCACTTTAAATAATTAAGTGGGAGAGGGATTTGTTTTAAATAAATTCCATGGTCTCCATTACTGGTTTATAAGTGATGCAACAAGTTTACGCGTTGGCTCTGAGTGCCTTCCTCCATATCAGATGTGTTTATTTGCAGATCACTAGATTAAACTTCCATTTTGGATGACTATAGGAAGTTAATTAAGAGCGTGTGATCTTCCCCATCGGAAGGGGCACAATCTTATTAATGGACTTAGTGTCAAGTAATGGTATACACTTAGGCACATCTAATAGTATCCTCCCCATCGGAGTCACTGCTATTATTTGTGTGACCGAAGAAAACCAACTATTAATTTGTCAAATAAATAGGTTGACAAGATAATAAAATTAAAACCCTCTTACAAATGTTTGATTTTGTATACGTCCACACTATCGTGGCATACAAAATTCACGGTGTTTGAGGTAATTTTATTTGTCATAAAGATTTATTGACAAGATAATTAATGGGTAAACCTCTCCTCTTACAAATGTTTAATTTTGTATATGACCACACTATCGTGACATGCAAAATTCACGGTGTTTGAGGTGTTGGTGAATTTAAATAATATTGTTTGAGGAATCAATGTTATTTTAAATTTAAAAGTTTTGACCAAATATTTGATTAAAGACAGATCAACTATTAATTTTATTCGTCATAAAATAAAGTTGACGAGATAATAAAATTAATGGATAAAATCTCCTCTTTGATTTTGTATACGTCCACACTATCGTGACATACAAAATTCATGGGGATTTTAAGGAGTTGATCTTGACCAAATATTTTTGTGATTCTTAGGATTTAAAATGTTTGTCAATCCCCTAGTTGTTATACTATAGAAAAGACTTAGTAGTCCCAATTGTAATGATTAGAAATAGGACTTGGACATTAAGGTAGACTGTCTTCTTAGAACTAAGAACAATATAGGTGTATTTAATTCATTAGTTGAAACATGTTTAGTGGTGTTATCTACCAGAACCTGGAGTGTAGATACAGATGCCATTAATCATGTCCGCAATTCATTGCAGGGTTCCAGGAAACCCGACAAATAAATGAAAATAAAAACGCCGTCCACATGGGCACTGCTGTAAAAGTGGTAGCTGTTGCAGTGGGAGATGTTTATCTTTTGATAAGAATAAAACATGGATTTTTGAGTAATTGTCTTTACGTACCAAGTTTAGAAAGAACTAGTTTTCAGTTTCTAAACTATTTAAAGAACTTGATATTCTACCTCTTTTAATAACAAAGTTGTTATCAAGAAAAGAGGGAAGTTATCTGTTCTGGAACGTTGGTTGGCAATTTATAAATCCAATAACTCCCACGATGTAACAAATGGAAATTAGTAACACATCTTCTAACTATAAGAGAAAGAACCTTCAAAATGAACCAAACATATCTTTGGCATCTAAGGCTAGGTTATATTAACTTGAGTAGGATTCAAAGGATAATAATCGATGAACTCTTGGGTTCATTGGTAGAGGAAAAATTTCCAACCTGCGAGTCTTACTCGGAAGGAAAAATAACCAAGAAGCTTTTAAGTCTAAGGGGTTTGGAGCCAAAGATATATAGGAATAGGTTCATTCTGATTTGTGAAGACTTTTGACTATCCAGGCAAGAGGTTGTTTCAAATATTTCGTCTATTTTATAGACAACTATTTGAGATACAGATACATTTACTTGATGTGCCGCAAGTCTAAGTGCTTTGATTAGTTCAAAGAGTACGAGGCTGATGTGGAGAAATGTCAAAGTAAAAGTATCAAGACACTACGGTGAGATCGTAGTGGCAAGTACCTCTTGGGAGAATTTAGGAGTCACTTATTAGAAGTAGGGATTCAATCCCAACCAATTGCACCTGGTACACCCCTACAGAATGGTGTAGAAAAAGGAAGGTATAGGACTCTTATGGAAATAAGTAGATTGATGATGAGTTATTTGGAAAATTATCAAATTCATTTTAAGGATATACTCTGGAAACGGAAGTGAACATAGTACCTTCAAAAGTCAGAACTCTCTACTCATATAGAATTGCTGAATAGGCATAAGCCTATTTTGAAGCATATTCGGATTCGGGTAGTCCAGCACATATGCTGAAAAGAGACAATGATAAGTTGGACAGGAATTCACTTGTTTGTAGGTTATCTTAGAGAAATGAAAGAAGGTTTATAGTCTTAAAAATCAGAAGGTCATTGTTAGCATCAATGACCGATTTTTAGAAAAGGACTTTGTAATAAACCATGTGCCCATAAGTAAATTTGTTCTTAAGGAAATAATAAAGGACATGTCTAATCTAGTACCAACTGTACAAGATGAAATATCACAAGAAACTGTAACACGTATCATAAATGATACACAATTACAGACAGTGCCTCATCATAGTGGGAGGGTTATCAAGCAACCTAAGAGATTCATGTTTTGGGAGAGTCTTTGGACTTGATCCCAAAATGAATATGAGCCTGATCTCGAACATATGATGAAGCACTCCAAGATAAAGATGCAGCATCTTGACAAAGAGTAATGAATAATAGAATTAGAATATATGTATTCTAATAAAATCTGGAAGCTTGTAGAACCACCAGATGGTGTAAAAGCCATTGGGTGTTAAACAAGTCTACAATAGAAAAGGAAGGACAGACGGGAAAGTGCATACTTTCAAAGCAAGACTTGTTAAAAAAAAAAAGGGAAACCTTTTATCGGTAGTCATGCTAAAGTCTATCCAGTTTCTTTTTGGCAAGTGGATGTCAAGACAGCTTTCCTTAATGGAAGTCTTGAAGAAAGCATCCATATAAAGCAACCAGAAGGGTTCATTACAAAGGGCAAAGAGCATCTTGTGTGCAAGCTCAATCAGTCTATGGACTGAGGCAAAGCTTCAAGGTCTTGAAACATCCGGTTTATCAAAGTAATCCAGACCTATGGATTTATTTAGTAACCGGATAAGTCTTGTGTATACAAAAGTGTTATGGAAACGTGGTGGTATTTCTTGTACTATACGTAGATAATATTTTTAGTAGTTGGAAACAATATCAGAATGTTGTCAGAAGTAAGGGTATGGTTGTCCAAACAATTCGTGTGAAGGACTTAGGAGAATGAATATATTCTTGGGATCAAAGTAATAAGAGATCGCAAGAAAAGAATATTGTACTTATTCCAAGCTTCATATATCGAAAAAAATCCTTGCTCGTTTTAAGCATGCAAAACTCCAAGAAAGGTTTCTTACCTTTTTAGCATGGAGTAACTTTATCTAAAGAAATGTCTCCGTAGACATCAAAGGAGATAGAGAAAATGAAGGCAGTTCTTTATGCTTCGGCTGTCGGAAGCCTAAAGTATGCTATACACGAGATCAGAAATCTGTTTTGCCAAGGGCATAGTCAGCAGATATCAAAGTAACCCTAGACAAGGACATTGGACTGCAGTAAAACATATATTGAAGTACCTTAGAGGCACTAGAGATTATATGCTAGCATACAAGGCAGTTAATTTGGTCCCTGTGGGTTGCACAGATTTTGACTTTCAATCGGATAGGGACAATAGTAAGTCAACCTTGGGGTTTTGTGTTTATTTTAGGAGGTAAAGTCATAACTATGGAAGAGTGATAAGCATAGGTGCTTTTCGGACTCCACCATAGAAGCTGAATATGGCAGCCTCTGAGGTAGCCATAGAAGCTGTATGGCTCAGATACTTCAAGATAGACTTAGACATGATTTCTAGTTTGCCCAAAATTATTATAATAATAGTGGTGCAGTAGCAAACTCGAAGAAACCATAAGTCTATAAGGCAAGTAAACATAATAGAGCGCAAGTACCACCCAATACGAGAAATCGTATAAACGAGGAGAAGTTGTTGCCGCCTAGATTGCATCAGGTGATGACCTATAGATCCTTTCACTAAGGTCCTTAAGGCAAGAGCTTTTGATGGGCATGTTGAAGGGTTGTGAATCAGATGTATGACAACAGATATGGCAGCTTAGTCTTTTAGTATAAGTGGGAGATTGTTAGGATGTATACTAAAAGTCTAGCTTTTGGTATAAACATTTATCTAGAAATAAGAATCACATTGGTCAAATGTCTACATTTATGATAAATGTAGTTGTTCAATTAATTTATATTGTAGATAACATGGTGTGTGGTGTCACACACAGAAGATCATGTTATCGGTTCCTTATAAATTATAAACAGTAGCTCACGACCAAGATGGAAAGGAACAAACCATTGGAAGGTCGTAGTGTAATTAGGTATTAGTTTATCTTAACTATATAATTACACTAGTACACTTAGAGTCTATTGAGTAGGACCATTAGAGGTCGTTCCTTTTATACTGACATTATGAAGAAACAAAAACCTCAGTTATTATGGAAGTGTGTGCTCTTAATCCTAATATAATAACAAGCACATATATTTGAGATTTATTTCTTTAATTTATCAATGGGTGAGATTTAGTTCGATAAATCAATAAGCCCGATAAGTTGGGAAATGATATCACTTATAGTGTGTGTTGTTGATTATAGAAGGAAACTGTGTCCTAGTGATCTAGGTTAAGAATGTCCCTAAGAGGAGCTCATAAGGATTGTCATGTTAAACCCTGCAGGTGGACTTAGTCCAAGATGACGATGAAGTTGAGTGGTATTACTCTTGGAGCTAGATATTAATTAAATGAGTTGTCAGTAACTCACTTAATTAGTGGACATTCGTAATCTTAAACACAGGGAGACTAACACACTCATGATAAGAAGGAGCCCATAATGTAATTTGGGATTGGTGCGGTAGTGCGGTAATAACTCTCTAGTGGAATGAGTTATTATCGATGAACTCGAGTTGTGTGTTCGGGGCGAGCACGAGATACTCAAGCACATCGGAAGGCCAAAACCAATTTCTCCTCTAGGTCCCTGTTGTAGCCTCAATAAAGCCTCAAGTTCATCCAACGAAAAGCCTATCTTGGTGTCCAAGAAGGGGCCGGTTCATTGCTTGGTGACCAAGCAATGACCGACCACATATTCTCTAGAAGTGGCCGGCCCTTGCCTTGGGCAAGGGGGCCGGCCGCAATATTTAAATTAGGAAGGTTGTTTTTGAATTTTTAAATTTTCTCAGATTTTACAATTTGTAAAAAGAGAGATTTTAAAAATTTATAAAATTTTCCTAATTTAAATTAGGCCACAAGGTTTTAAAAGAGAGTTGTAAAATTTATAAAACTTTCTTTTAAAAAGAAATATTATTAGAGATGTTTTAAATTTTAAAACTTGGTTTTAAATTTTAAAACTTTCCTTTTAATATCCACATTAGAAAAAAAAAGAGAGTTTGTAAAATTTTATTAGAAGTTTTCTTCTTTTATATTTTATAAAAAAACTTTCTTTCTTTCCCTTTTAATAAGTGGCCGACCACCTTGCTTGGTGCCCAAGCAAGGGGCCGGTCAAATAATTAAATATCAACAAATAGTTATTTAATTAATAAATCAATGTAGGATTGATTAATTAAAAGGAAAGAAAAAGAAAAAATTAAAAGGAAATAGGAATGAGTCTAATTTTTTATAAAACTCTTTCCATAATTTTCCGTTGGGAAACTAATATAAAAAGGGGGGAAGGGGAGGCCTTGAAAAACATAACAATTGATATTGTGTTGTCGGAGATCATCAAGTGGCCGGCCCCTCTCCCTCTCTTCCCTTTGCTCTCTTTTGCTCCTTTGTGGTGATGGTGGCTGAATTCTAGAGAAGGAGGAGAAGCTTTCCGGGTGGTGTTCGTCTTGGAGGATCGTCGCCCACACGACATCTAAGAGGAGGCAAGGGATACGGCAGAAGATCTCGAGGTTTTTAGCATACAAGGAAGAGGTATAACTAGTATTTAATTTCCGCATCATACTAGTTAATTTTTCTTTGTATAAATACCAAATACAACAGGCATTCGATTCTTGTTTTTCAAATTTAATTTCGATGTTGTGTTCTTTTTCTTTTTTTCCTTGTGATTTGATTGTTCCTTTTGGTTAACCTAGAGTTATATAAGGAAATTAAATATTAACTTTCCTTAAAAGGCTTTGTCTAGTCGGTGGTGGTTGCTCCCATATGTAAGAAGGCCAAGTGCCCCGCCATGCAACACTGGAAGCCAATTTTGGAAACTAATATTTAATTGAATTTATAACCTAGGTGATTTGGATCAAACGTGTTAAGTTCCGCAGGAGATCCAAATCTAAACCTAAAAGAACATATAAGTTTAACTTGGAATCAAACGTGTTAAGTTCCGCAGGAGATACAAGTTTAACTTAAAAGAACACATGGTAGCTAGGAAAGGTTCAGATCATGTACAAAATTTTTGTACAGTGGAGCCATTGGGTTTTCCGAGTAGCAACCAACAATTGCACCAATAATGACTTGGAGTTCCTAAGAGTTTAGAAAATCTAAAATTTGAAGTTTTGAGGTTCAAGAATCAATATTGAATGTAAACCTCATCCTAAACTTCAAGTTAGTTTTCTTGGACCATTCCTTTCTTATTTTTATCAATAAAACTACCCTTAAATATTCACAAAAGAATATATTAAGGTTAGGGATGGTTAACATGACTAACTGTGGCTTAAAGAACTGAAATTAGACCATTTCAGCCATGAATAAGCTTTTCCAATCGATTAAAGTTAGGACTCAATCGATTGTAGCCTTTCAATCGATCAACTTATTGATTTAGCAAGGTTGTTCACAGAAAAACACTTGAATCGATCAGTTGATCGATCCATGCATGGTTCAATCGATCGGTTGATCGATTCTACGAGCTTCTATTCGCGAAAAAAATCCAATTCAATCGATCGGCTAATCGATTGAACCTCCTAAATCGATCAGTTGATCGATTGTTTTCTAATTTCCTGAAATCATATTTCAGCCAAAATTTAGATATGCTCCAATAATTCTATAAAATTCTAAAAATCATAAAAATTCATATAGACATTATTTAAGATATATACTATTATGGAAAAATAGTTTTTTAAGAAAATACACCATATTTTGAAAGATTGGCAAAAAACTTGAAATTATTGAAAAACTTTAAAGTTTCTTCCTAGTTTATGTCCAACTATGTAATGATGATGTCTATCAAAAGATAGCCTTCACCAAGGTTTTTCAAAAGTATTTTGAAATGATTTTCAAAATCAATTTTCAATCATGTTCTTTGTGCTAGATGCACATGACTTGTATATTAGCTTTCCCAATGATTGGATAACATGTAACTATGTGTTTTGGATATTAAAACTCAAAAGATGAAATAAATCAACATCTTGAATTTTATTTATCCTCCTAACATCTCACATGTATTTAATGCGTACTAAAGTACATACAAGTCAAGTTATAGTTTTTGTGAGATATAGATTTTGGGTTTTTTCCTAAACTACGGGATCATGAATATCTATCTAGACTTTTTAAAAATTAATCATCCACCTAGGATGTCACTTGTTGATTAATGCCATTGCCCTTAATTATAAGGAACTTAAAATAATGCATGAAAATGATTATGACATACATCAAAATGAATAATTTTTAAAAGAAAACTTACTATAATTATATGATGTATGTATGACATGACATGGTTTTTTTATATTTTTATTTTTCATATAAATATGAATACAAAATATGATGTCATGGCATATGAAGAGCAAATAAGGTATGCCACTTTAGCATAAATAGTGTACCTAGATTATCCATCTAAGTATCCCTAATTAATTACTAAACCAAAATTAATCCTAAGTTGTTCTTTTTCTTCTAAGAAAATGCCAAAACCTAACTTCGCATTTCTTTGACTTTTCCTATTTGTGCCAATTTTAATTAAGTCTCAATTCCTCAAATTTTGGCACATTTTACTCTTCCAAAAGAGTAAATACTTAAACTATTTCCATTTTCAAGGAATACAACTACCTTGAAAATGCCCTCCAAGTGTCAAAGTCTTCAAGGTTAGGTTAATTACACTTTCAATTGGAGTTGACACTCTCTAAACCCATCTAGGATGTAGAGAACACATTCTTGGGAACCCAAAATTGATTGATGCTCCTTGGGTGTCCTAGGTATTCACTAGGGATAACTTTCCTTGATACCTTCCTAAGCTTCTTAGAAGCCTTGGTCATGCTAGACTCCTCTAGATCAACTCTAGGGAAGGCTTCCCTTGTGACCTTCCTAGTGACTTTCTTAGGCTTCTTTGAAGCCTTAGTCACATTAGTCTTTGTACGATTAGTTCTAGGGATAGCCTCCCTTGTAACCTTGGCTTGACCCATAGACCTAGGGTTAATTCCATAGCTATATGAAATCCTATGATAAGAAGTCACATCCTTCTTGGCTTTGGGTTGGTATTTCAAACCTCTATAGCCATTGAATGACTCTTGTCTATCTATTCCTAGGTTATACTCATTTGACCGCTTAAGAATATTTTTCATCCTTTTTAGAGTCTTCTCTAATCTATCAAGCCTTGACCTCAAGACTTAGTTTTCACTCCTTAAATCCTTAGATTTAGATTTTTCTTGATTTCCTTGAGCATTTTTATTTTTAGGTAAATATTTAAAATCCTTATAATTCTTGCCTAATTTGTTATCTACCTTTCTAATCTTGGGTGACGTAGTCTTTGCATGATACGCTATATGTATTTTCTTAATCATATCATGCTTCCTATTTTCATGATAAATAATATTAAAATGATATAAACTAGACCTAGCATGCTTTTTATCATGTGTCAAAGGAATTGGTTCAATAAATGATATCTTGAGTTTCCCTTTAGAGGCTCCACTTTGACTTGAGCTTCCTCCTTTGAGTTTGGCTGGATTCTTCCCCATTGGATATTGGCTCCGGTAATGCCCATTTTGTTTATACAAGAAGCACATAATGTGCTTCTTGCTCTTGTGTACCATTGGGACAACCTCCTTAGGCTTTTCCTTACCTTTTGGTGTCACTTGACCCTTCTTCTAGCTAATTTGACACATTTACTCTTGTAGTATCCTTTTTCTCTACACTCAAAATAAATGATATGATCTTTATTATTTACAATTGAAATTTTTATACCTTTACTTGTAGGGATGACACTTTCTCCATTTGATCCGGATGAAGAGACTTCTTCTTGATCCAACATTGATGTTCTACACTCCCCCTCAATCCTTGAGGTGGAGGTCTCTTCATCTTCATCCTTATGCACATAAAATAAGGAGTATACTCCTTTGCCTTTGTCTTCGTGCTCTCTAGAGGATGAGCCTTCTTCTTCTTTCGATGTTGAGCATCTCTCAACTTTGGAGTCCTTTTCTTATTGATCCAATGAGTTCAATGAGTTGTCCTCTTTGGATTTTTCTTGACTTGGTGTAGCGGAGGGTTCATAAATCTTTGCCAATTTACTCCAAAGCTCCTTGGCATCTTTATATTCCCCAATTTGGCTCAAAACATTGTTAGGCAATAAATTGACCAATAGCTTAGTCACTTTATCATTAGCCTCACATCTTTGGATTTGCTCTTGACTCCATTTGCTCCTTTTGATGATCTTGCCTTTATCATTTGTTGAAGCTTGAAAACCTTCCATTAGAGAAAACCATTGCTTTATCTACATCATGAAGAAGTTTTCGATCCTTAATTTCCAAGAATCGAAGCTCGTCATTGTGAATGGTGGAGGCACCCTTGTGTTGAATCCAAGTCCATCTCAAAAATCCATCTTGAAGTTGAGCTTGTTGAAATCTTCGACTTGTTGGCTTTAGTACTTCAACTTCTTCTTCCTCTAGCTCATTGCCCTTTCAACGATGAGTCCGGTAAATAGTGGTCTCACTCTGATACCACTTGTTGGGTCACTTCGGGAGCTAGGGGTGAATAGTTCGTTGCGCTCATTCGCTTGCTTCGTAGATGTTGATTTGTAGCGGATAGAATCAAATTCAAGCTCGCCAATGCTAACACATAGATTTACTTGGTATCCACCTCAAGAAGAGTTGACTAATCTAAGGATCCACACACCAAGCACATTCTCTACTAAGAAAATAAATCCTTCTCGAAACAACCAGAGGTGGAGAAACCTCGTACAAGACTCTCAATACAAACAAGAAGAAATAGAAGAAAAACCTTACAAGATTTGAAACAAAGATGCTCTTTTCTTGTTTGAAAATGCCTCTTGATACTTGGAAATGCAACAGTACTTTACTCCAAGAATCTTCAAGAACTGGCGGTGAGAATCGGAGAAGAACTTGTGTGTTTGCGCTATCGAGTTTGAACCTCACTGCCACCTTTATACTTTACAATCTAGGGCTCCCAATCAATTCGGCATACTCCCAATCGATTGCCATGTCAGATCCCAATGATCCCAGTCATCCAAAGCTTGCAACCTATCCAACGGTCATATCCCAATCAATTGGCCAATTGATTGGGGAGACTTTGATCGATCGATCGATTTAGAGTGCCTCTGTTCTCTTGCAAATGAATCTAGAATCGATTTACTGATCGATTCCATCTACCTTGTGATCTTGGGAGAAAATAAGCCCCAATTGATCGACCAATCAATTAGAGTATCCAATTTATCGGTTGATCGATTGGGGAGAACACTGTGCTCTTCGTGCGACTGGCTTCCAATCGATCAAACTGATCGATTAGCGTATCCCCGATCGATCAGCTGATCGATTGGGCTATCCTTGCTCACGAAGTTCTCCCAGTCGATCAACTAATTGATTGGGCTATGGTTCAATCGATCAGTTGATTTATTGACCAACCCTAACGTGACTCACACAAATCTAGGGTCCCAACCCAACATCCGGTCAACTGTGACCTGTTGAGACTCGGTCATGCCTAGCATCTGGTCAACCTTAACCTACTGGGACTTCGTTACCAAGTGTCCGGTCAATTCTTTGACCTACTTGGACTTTTCTAGTTGTGCCAAGTGTCCGATCAACTTTTACCCACTTAGATTTACCATCTCGTGCTAAGTGTTTGGTCCTCCATGATCCATTTGGACTTCCAAACACCAGGTGTCTGGTCACCCCAGACCTACCTGGATTTCCATACGCCTGATTTCACTCACTAGGGCTTTTACCTGGCTTTAATCACCAAGATTTTCTCACTTCCTAATTTCACTCACTAGGTCTTTTACTTAGCTTCACTCACCATAATTTTCTCACTACCTAACTTAACTCACTAGGTCTTTTACCTGGCTTTACTCACCATAATTTTCTCACTGTCTAACTTCACTCACTAGGTCTTTCTATCTTCCTGACTCCACTCACCAGAACTTTCCAACTACCTAACTTCACTCACTAAGACTTTCCATCTGCCTAGCTTCACTTACCAAGACTTTACAACTACCTGACTTTACTCACTAGAACTTTCCAATCAAGTATCTGGTCAACCTTGACCTACTTGACTCTTCTTCATATTAAACTGGTCAAACATTGACTAGAAGAGAATTGCTCCAATAATCTCCCCAAATGGATGATTGCACCTGCAATCTCTATACATTGTCAAACATCAATACTCAAGCTTGAGCTGATTCAAGCTTAATCAACCTGGTCAACCTTGACCTAGGGAAATTGCACCAACAGTAGTATTGAGAAACTTGGTTTGGAGAAATATTCTAGGGGTTCAATTTTATTGTGATACTAATTAATGTATCATGATCACCTATCACTCATCCTCAATTCCTATGCACTTGTTGGAAGTTAGATTCATTACCAGTTTTTTCGTGTGGAGATTAAGCTGGAATGCTATCCTAATTTATATCCTATACTACTAAATGGAAGTGATTCTATGATGCTCGGTAACGAGATATCCCGTCACTAGGGTCTCTCGGTCATATATCACAAAAACACACTAACACTCAATAACATAGAAATAGAAATAACAATTATGTCAAATTCCCTACTTCCTTATGGAGAATTGCTCCTCCTTTCAAGGCAATGCCCTAAATGTTTGAAAATGGGATATCCTTATCACTAGAGCCCCTCGGTCATACAATGTAGGGTATTCTTCCTATGGGATTAGCAATTCTACACAAACATTCAATCAAATATGAAAACTAAGCTCAAACACACCACACACACACAAGATCAAATAGATACAAGATATAGCAATGCCATATAGATAGGAAATTAGTAAATCCATGAGTTTTACATCAATTTATATCACAATTACTCCCTTAATCCTTGAACAAGGGATCTACTCTATAACTAGGAGGATTTAATCACAAGACATCAAGATCTAAGCCAAAATACCAAAACTCAAGAAGAGAAGGGAAGAAGGCATACCCTATACGAAGAGTAGTCTTTGAATCTAATCTAAGCTTTCGGATTGATGGAGATGCTAAATTTGGCTTCGAATCATCCAAGAGAGTGCTAAAGAAGTCTAGATCTTGTCCAAGTTGGATCTCCCCAAGGGGAGAACCTTCCTCCCTTGAAGAAGGAGGAGAACTCCCCTTAAATAGAGTTGGGCACGGGTCTGGCATGGCTCGTGCCACGGTCGTGTGAATCTAAACTGTCGGAAGCTGCCTTGGCTCTGATTCGGTGGTACGATTATTTGGATTCCACATGGTCACAACCAACTTTGTATCTAGAAATTTCACATGGTCATGTGGATTCCACATGGTCACATCCTACTTCTTCTCTGGTTCATTGACACAACCATGTGAATTCCACATGGTTGGGGCTTGCTTGCTCTACTTTGTGATGCGACCGTGTGGGTTCACACGGTCGAAACCTTCTCCTCCTCTGAGCATATGGCACGACCGTGTAGATTCCACACGGCCAGACCCTTTTTCTTTGTTTATTCTCTGTGTCATCTACCAGTGTCATCTTCTCTCCAAAAGCACATTTTGTTAATAAGAAAATATACAAAGAGCAGAAGAGTAATTATGCTAAAAATATAATAAGAAGTATAAAAGTACATAGATCAAACGCAAATAAAGTGTGTGAATGTGCGTCAAAATATACATAAAAGTGTATATAATTTATGCACATCACACCCCTAGCTTCGAATCTTTTCTTATCCTCAAGCAAAATTCCGCAATCTAAATTCATGTACTCCTATAATACATCATAATCCCTAGTACACTTGCCTAACTATATCTACTAGTTTTATTTGTGAGTATGATTGTGGAGTAACCTAAGTATGACCTAAGCATAAGTTCTTGTGCATAGTGCAATAAGTGACCCAAGCTTTTCAAGTTTTAATCTCTATCCTAATCAAGTCGTCATCCAATTGAGTTCCTTATGTTCCCGGTGATAGATACTTACCTGCTACACACTTTATTCATATTACTTAGATTACACAAGGTCTCAAAGGACTACTTTGAATTAAGAAAAATATAATATTTATTTCCCCAATAACCTAACTCGGTCTCAAAGGGGTAAATTGTTAGTTTCCACTCACAACAACTATTTTTTTTAAACCTTATTCAAATAATTTTTTTTGTGCTTTATAAGGTGAAGACTACACATATGCAAATATATTGCAAATGTAGGGATTTTGATTTTTCCAAGTGAGTTGTCATGATCTAAGGTCATTCAGTAACCAACATATAATCTAAGAAATCACTATGGGAACCTAAGTACTAAACAATTCAGATAAATCATGACTATTCCAAAGTTATTTACTATTCAAGTTTAAGTGAAGTGAAAGTAAAATCCTTAAGGTTAGGTCAAAACTCAAATTTATCTTATTGCAATATTTAGCTCACTTCATGCTACTAAAGATAGAGAAAAAAAGTCTACTAAACATACTAGCACTATCTCTACAACAACATGAATAAAGAAATGAACTTGCTAACCACTTTGCTATTGGATAAGTCAGTAGTAATGTGAAGATTGATATTCTCAACATGCCAAAAAATAACAAGCAAGAAAATTGGAAAATACTAACATGAAAACAAGGAAAAATACAAAATAAAACTGAATATGAAAACAAGCAAAATTCAAAGAAAAGAGATGTAAAGAAAGGAAATCATACTATATACAACACCCTCCCCCAAAGACTTAAACTTTTCATCGCCCCGATGAAATTAAAATAGTGGTGCGGGTGGAAGATTAGGGAAATCTGGAATATCAGGTAATAATTTAATGAACCATTCCACCTTATCTATCACAAATTTATGATATGAAAATAGTTCATTGATATCATTTTGAAGTAATCTCATGAATCCCCTAAAATCCTCATTTAATATCATTTGATTCCTATGAGCATCCATAAATTCAGTCATTTTTTGACACAATTCTCTCTCACTCCTAAAATAAGCTTGCAAACATTTAAACTACTCGTCCGACATACAAATATCATTTGTTGACAGCTTTTTGTGTAGCTCATGATCATGATGCAGACTATCTAAAATGAGGAAAAACTCATAGAAATTAAATCTAGTAAAGTCTCGACTAATTGAAGGGATGTCTATTGGGGCTAAAGTGAGGGGGAGACTAGAGTGTTGATTGGCCAAAGACAAGCGCCAATTATCTTTAATTTGAATTGTGGTTAATCTTGGATTAGGAAACTGTAAAGGAAAGTTATTTTTAAGTAAAAGATTATAACCATGTCCATCACATCATATCATACAGATTGCCAAACATGAATGTAAATCTATTCTTGGGATATTTTTGACCATCTCTAAATCATTAAGGTCACATCCTAATACTGTTGGAAAAAGGAATTATTGGAGAAGAAATAAAAGATTATAGAAGGGAAAAAATGTGGAAGAGGTGAAGAATCTCTACGTGGAGAGGAGGAGAATAAAACAAAACACACAACTTACTTCATTCATTGAAAAGAGGTACATATTTATAGGCTTAATGGATAAGCACTAATAATCAAGATTTTTTTTAAAAAAATTCTATCTCTACGAGACTCTTATCCTATCTTGACAACTCAACAATCCTATCACAAAGTTTGGTCAAACTTGCCACCTCATCCTTCTATCTTCACAAATTTTATCAACATTAAAATAGAGTTTTATTAATCTCCAACACCCCCTCTTAAACTTTATTTTGTGACTCCAAGTAGATTCCGCATCTTGATGAAATCTTCAAATTTGAGTGGCTTTGTAAAGATGTCAGCAACTTGATCTTTGGTCTTCACATAGACTAGCTCAATATCTTTGTTTTTCACATGTTCCCGAATAGAATGAAAGCGTATATCAATATGTTTACTTCTTTGATGATATACTGGATTCTTCCCCAATGCAATTGTCGATTTGTTGTCAATGCAAATTTGAGTTGCTTCACTTTGTTCAAATTTTATCTCCTTTAGCAAGCTTCTTAGCCATATAGCATGACTAACACATGAGGATGCAGCAATGTACTCTGCTTCACAAGTGGAAAGAGTAACAATAGGTTGTTTCTTTGACATCCAAGAAAATGCCGTATCTCCAATGAAAAATGCAAAGCCGGAAGTGCTTCTCCGGTCATCACAGTCTCCACCCCAATCACTATCTGAATATCCAACAAGCTGAGAATTATTAGAGTGAGAATAAAATAGTCCATGATTCATAGTACCTCGGACATAACGAAGGATTCGCTTGGCTGCCTTCCAATGAGTCTCTTTAGGCTCTTCCATGAACCTGCTCACAAGACCGACTCCATATAATATATCCGGTCGAGTGCAAGTTAGGTACCGCAAGCTTCCCACCAAACTTTTGAAACGTGTGGGATCAATCGTCTTTCCTTCGTCATTCTTGGATAGCTTTGTTCCGCAGTCCACCGGTGTGTTAACTGGATTGCAATCATCCATTCTAAATCTTTTGAGGACCTCCTTTGCATATTGTTCTTGAGACATAAATATGCCATCAACTCCTTGTTTCACCTCCAAGCCGAGAAAGTAGGACATAAGCCCCATATCAGTCATATCGAATGTTTTTGCCATAGCTTCCTTAAAAGATTTTATCATTTGAGGCGAACTTCCTGTCACAATTAGATCATCTACATATAATGATACCAATAAGATGTTATCATTGTCTGCTCTTACATAAAGAGCATGCTCATATGGGCATTGCATAAAGTCATTTTCTTTGAAGTATGCATCAATTCTTGAATTCCATGCTCTCGGTGCTTGCTTCAAGCCATAGAGAGCTTTCTTCAATTTCAACACCTTTCTTTCTTGCCCCCTCTTGATGTAGCCAGCCGGTTGTTCAATATAGACTTCTTCTTCTAAGTAGCCATTAAGAAATGCTGATTTAACATCAAGCTGAAATATTTGCCATTTTAGTTGAGCGGCTAAAGAGATTATCAACCTTATAGTCTCCATTCGGGCAACGGGAGCAAACACTTCTTCGTAGTCAATGCCGGCCTTTTGTTTGTAACCTTTTGCCACAAGTCGCGCTTTGTACTTTTCTATTTCTCCTTGAGCATTTTTCTTCACTTTATAAACCCACTTCACACCAATGGGTTTGTGGCCATCGGGCAAAGTAGTAAGATGCCAAGTTTCATTCTTCTCAATTGCTTTCATCTCTTCATCCATGGCTTTCTTCCATTTGCTATCTTTAATAGCTTCTTCAAAAGATACAATTTCTTCATTAGCATAAAGACAAATGAGATTAAGTGGAGTTGTCACCTCATATATTTCTTGAAGACTTCTTGTCTTTTGTGGTGGAGGATCTTCTTCATCCAAGAGTGATGAAGAAGTAGGCGATGGTGGTGGAGTTGGTTCTTTCTCCTTCACTTGTTCTTCTTCTTGAATCATCACCATATTAGTGTTCCAATTCCAAGCACCATCTTCTTGAAATTCAACATCTCTACTTATGATAATCATTTTGTTCACTGGATTATAGAGTCTGTAAGCCTTCGATCTTGCATCGTAGCCAATGAAAATGCAAGGTAAGCTTTTGTCATCAAGCTTCGTTCTTCTTTGATCTGGAATGTGTGCATAGGCAATACACCCGAAAATCTTCAAATGAGATACAGATGGCTTGTATCCGGTCCATGCTTCTTGAGGTGTAATTCCTTCTAAATTTCTTGTAGGAGATCTATTTAGCAAATACACCGCACAGTTTACAGCTTCAGCCCAAAATTCTTTGGGTACTTTTTTCGTTTTGAGCATACTTCGAACCATGTCGAGAATAGTTCGGTTCTTCCTTTCAGCAACTCCATTTTGTTGAGGGGAGTAAGGTGCTGTCAAAGGCCTCCAGATGCCATGATTTTTGCAGAATTTTTCAAATTCTTTTGAGGTGAATTCACCACCACGATCTGACCGCATTGCCTTGATAGTATAGCCAGATTGATTTTCTACCAATCCTTTGAATTCCTTGAACTTCTCAAAAGCATCGTCTTTATTCATCAAAAGATAGACCCAAGTTTTCCTGCTAAAATCATCAATAAAGGTTAGAAAATATCGACGACCTCCAAAGGAGGTCGGAGTGATTGGCCCACATATATCCGTATGAATGAGTTCAAGAGGCTTCTTAGCTCGATTGTGCGATTCATTTGGAAAACTTGCTCTAGGATGTTTGCCAAGAATACACCCTTTACAAATATCATCTTGAGCATTAATATGAGGAAGACCATTCACCATTCCTTTGCTTGAGAGAAGCTTTAGGGCTCTAAAGTTTACATGCCCGTACCTCATATGCCATAGCCATGTAATATCCTTTATGCATGCATTTAAACATTTTGCAGTAACATGCTTAATATCAAGAGAAAACATCCTATTTTTAGACATAGGAATATGAGCAATAAGTTTGCTTTGCTTTCTCAGACGAAGACTACCATCTTTTAGTTGCATATTAAAACCTTTCTCAAGCAATTGTCCAAGACTAATAATATTTGTTTTCATGTCGGGCACATAATAAACATCAGTGATGTATGTGTGAGATCCATCTTTAAGTTTGATAAGAATCTTACCAACGCCTCTTACTTGGATTTTGGATGCGTCTCCAAATGAAACTTGTCCATTCACCATTTCATCCAACTCGACAAACATATCTTTACGCCCGCACATATGATTGCTTGCCCCGGAGTCTAAATACCACAAATTCTTGTTTGTAGAATCTCCATCCTTTCTTGCTAGTAAAACTACATCATTGTCATTGTCTTCTTTTGAGGCGTAATTAGCATTCCCTTGCACATTGTTAGAGCGGCATTCCGTTGCATAATGACCAAATTTGTTGCAAGTATAACATCTTACATTTCTTTTGTCATACCTTTGGTCTCTACCTTGATTGTTGTCTTTACTTCTTCCTCGGCCTCGAGCAAAGCCCCTGCCACGGCCTCTACCTCGGCCACGTCCACGGAAGTTACCACGACCACCACCATTTTCTTGCGAACCTTCGGTCTTTGACTCTTCTTTCTGGTCAATAATGGTGAGCTTGGTTTGTAGAGCCTGCTCCATAGGCTCTCTCCTTCTTCTTTGCATTCTTGCTTCATGAGCTTGTAGAGAGCTTAATAATTCTTGCACCTTCATTTCTTTCACATCTTTTGATTCTTCTATAGCCGCAACTACATAGTCGTACCTTGGTTCCAACGAGCGTAGAATTTTTTCTACGACACGACTATCTTCAATGTTATCATCATTTCTTCTCAATTGGTTGACAATAACCAATACCCTTGTAAAGTAGTCTGATATATTTTCGGACTCTTTCATCTCCAACGATTCAAATTCCCCTCTCAGGATTTGAAGGCGAATACTTTTTGCTCTTTCATCACCTTTGTATGCTACTTGTAGGATCTCCCATGCCTTTTTGGAAGTTGTAGCTTCGGCTACTTTCTCAAAAGTAGCTTCATCAAGAGCTTTATAAATAAAGAAAAGAGCTTTTTTATCTTTTCTCTTTTGTTCCGCCATTGCAATCTTTTCTGCCTCCGTTTGGTCGACTCCTTCTTGAGGCGCTTTATAGCCTCTTTCAACAATATCCTACAAGCCTTCGCTCTCCAGTAAGGCACTCATTTGGATACTCCAATTGCCATACTTCAAATCAACAAGACGAGGAATAGGAAGCATCGACATGGCTCTGATACCACTTTGTTGGAAAAAGGAATTATTGGAGAAGAAATAAAAGATTATAGAAGGGAAAAAATGTGGAAGAGGTGAAGAATCTCTACGTGGAGAGGAGGAGAATAAAACAAAACACACAACTTACTTCATTCATTGAAAAGAGGTACATATTTATAGGCTTAATGGATAAGCACTAATAATCAAGATTTTTTTTTTTTAAATTCTATCTCTACGAGACTCTTATCCTATCTTGACAACTCAACAATCCTATCACAAAGTTTGGTCAAACTTGCCACCTCATCCTTCTATCTTCACAAATTTTATCAACATTAAAATAGAGTTTAATTAATCTCCAACAAATACTAATGTCATGCGAGTAAGCATCCCTCCTAGAACAATGGGGCTAGTAGAGGATCCTTCCCTAATTTCACTAAGTGTTTTAGAAAGTGATATTCAGAATTGATTGAAATATTTTCCACCATTGCCCATAAACATTATAAATCAGAAAGTCTCATTATTCCTTCATTATCTCCACGTCCAAATATAGTATTCCTCATAACCAATTGAAGATATTAAAAGACGGGGTTAGTGATACTAATATACTTAGATGAGTGTGGTTTATAATGAGATTGCTAAGTGATCGATTGTCATATATTTGAATTTTCGAATTTAGGGAGTATTATATATGTTCCGTCCCTAGGCAAATCAAAACATGCATTAAAATCATCAAGTGTCTACTCATAATCATCATTAAGCAAACGAAATTTAATCTTCCCACCTCCTTGAACATTATCAATATTTACGGAGCTTAAGATTTCCAAGACAATTCTAAGGTAAGTTAGGTATTTCATGCTCATAAAGTTGTTCCATCCTAACCTCTCAAGGAACCAATCCAATCATCTCAAAAACCTAAAACATCTAAGGTTGCATGATCCATGAATCTAGTGCTCAAAATGGAACATTTAGATAATGAATTATAATGATGCATTTGTTCATCACTAGAAAAAAATAATACTAAAGTTATTAGACATACCCTTGAAGCGTAATTTTGTTCTCTTAAAGCATCCATCTTTTCCTTCCCTTTTCTGGTTGGAGGGCTTTCTTTGATGGGATTTAACATTATAGATAATGGAGAGGTCGAGACTAAAGTGGAGTGAAAACTCTAGGAAGGGAGAAGGAAGTGGATGGTGGGAGTTAAAGGAAGCAATTTAAGGGCTTTTGGAAGAAGAGGGAATTGGAAAGGGGTGTGGAAGAAAAAGGAGTCAGAGAGCACGACCCTGTGGGTTTCACACGCCCGTGCCCTAACTAGGGTTTATATGGATTAGGCCGTGTGGTGCTACATGACCCTTTTCACAATTTTCTCACACAACCATGTCAAATGACACTGACATGGTCTTCTTCGCCTCGGCTGAAATCGCATGGCCAAGTTGAATGACATAGCCACACCCTACTCCCTCTCGAGTTGAGTCACATGGCTGTGTCATTTGACATGAGCACACCCTTCTTTCTCTCGACTAGATTGACACGGTCGTGTCATTTGACATGACCATCCTCTTTTTGCTCTCGGCCAACCTCACACGACCGTGTGAAGTCACATGGACGGTTCTTTGAGGTGTGTGAGGGTTTAGTTTACGCCCATGACCTTCCTCCTCTTCAACTTTGTCGATGTCTCCATGCCCATGGAGGATCATGGCCAACTTGTGGAGGCCATAGAAAACCTAAAAATAAAATTAAAAGATTAATAAAACAACTAATAAAGAAAGAAGATTGAAAATTAAATGAAATAGAACCCTTGGGTTGCCTCCCAAGTAGTACTTATTTTAGGTCTTTAGCTTGATCCCTAATTTAGTTCACTTAGGTGGCCGTGGTTTAGAAAAGTACAACTTTTCACATCTGTTAATTGGTGATCTAAGGAAATACCTCTTGAGACCTTGCTCGTTTATCTTGCAAAGTCCTGATTGTTCGTTCCAAATATCAACTGCTCCATATAGATATACCTTTTGAATTTTAAATGGTCCTGCCCACCTTGATTGTAGTTTTTGGGAATAAAACAACTAATAAAGAAAGAAGATTACAAATTAAATGGAATAGAACCCTTGGATTGCCTCCCAAGTAGCACTTAACAACTAATAAATAAATAAGATTGCAAATTAAATGGAATAGAACCCTTAGGTTGCCTCCCAAGTAGCGCTTCTTTTAGGTCTCTCCCCTTGTTTAGTTCACTTAGGTGGTCGTGGTTTAGAAAAGTCTAAATTTTCACATCCGTTAATTGGCAATATAAGGAAATACCTCTTGAGACACTACCCGTTTACTTTGCAAAGTCTAGATTGTTCGCCCCAAATATCAACTGCTCTATATGGATACACCTTTTGAATTTTAAATGGTCCTTCCTGTCTACCTTGATTTTAGTTTTTTGGGGAATGATTTTAACCTAGAGTTGAACAATCGCACTAAATCTCCTTTGAATTCCCGTCATAAAATGTGTTGATCATGCCATTTCTTTGTTCTCTCTTTATAGGACCTTGCATGTTCATATATATATCCATCCACAATTCATCAAGTTCATTGAGTTGGAGTTTTCTTTTCTCACCTGCTTTCAAGTCAAAATTGAGGCGTTGAATTACCCAATAGGCTTTGTACTCTAATTCTACTAGTAGATGACATGACTTTTCATAGACTAGCTGGAACGAGGTTATTTTGATTGGGGTCTTGTAAGCAGTTCGGTATGCCCACAATACATCATCTAATTTTAGAGACCAATCCTTTCATGATGTAGTACTGCCTTCTCCAAGACTACTTTGATTTCTCTATTGGAGATTTCAACTTATCCACTAGTTTACGGATGGTAAGGTGTTGTAATTTTATGATTCACTCAATATTGCTTGAGTACGTTTTCAAACTACTTCTCAATAAAATGGGACCCCATCACTTATGACAACTCTCGGGACTCCAAATTAGGGAAAACTTACCTTTCTAAATAATTTGATAACTATTTTAGCATCGCGGGTAGGAGAGGTGATAGGTTCCACCCCACTTAGATACATAGCCCACAACAACAAGGATATAGTTATTTTTGCATGACAAAGGAAATGAACCCATAAAATCTATTCCCCAAACATCAAATAATTCGACTTCAAGAATCCCATTTCGGGGCATTTTGTTTCACTTAGTGATGCTTCCGGTCTTTTGGCACCGATCACAAGATTGAACATACTCCTTTGTATCTTTGAATAAACGCGACCAGAAAAATCCATCTTGTAAGATTTTTGTGGCCATTTTGATAATCCCCAAATGTCTACCATAGGATAATTAATGACAATGAAACAAAATTTCTTTAACTTTCTCTTTAGGAACACATCTTCAGTAAATTGCATTGCTGCATTTCTTGTAAAGGAAAGATTCATCCCATACATAATATTTAATATCAGAGAAGAATTTTTCATTTGTTAATGTGAAAAACTTGAGGGGATGACCTTGTTGGCAAGGTAATTTGCAAAGTCTGCATACCATGGCGCCTTCACTCTAGATATGGATAAAAGGTGTTCATTAAGAAAAGAGTCATTCATAGGCATATCGTTTTTCAAATTCCTTTATTTATCTTGCCCTATCTTAGATAGATGATTCGCTACCATATTCTCTACTCATTTTTTATCTTTGATTTCTAGGTTAAACTCTTGGAGAAGTAGTATCTATCTGATCAGCCATGGTTTAACATCTTTTCTATTGAGTAGATATTGTATAGCCATGTGGTCTATATAGACTATAACTTTTGAGCCCACCAAATATGATCTACATGTGTCAAATACGAAAACCACTGCCAATAATTCTTTTTATGTAGTAGCGTAGTTCATTTGGGCTCTGTCTAGGGTCTTACTAGCATAGTGGATGACATGTAGCTTCTTATCCTTCCTTTGACCCAACACTGCTCTAACTGTCAAATCATACAACGTTGGAAAGTTACGAGAGAATTACATAATCCAAAAGGCATACGTCAATAAGCAAAAGTTCCATAGGTGCATATAAAAGTAGTCTTTTTTAGATCACGAGGATGTATGAGAATTTGATAAAATCCAGAGTACCCATCCAAATAGTAGAAGTAGGAATATTTTGCCAACTAATCCTGTCTGAACGCTGAATCAACGGACGTTGGGCACGTGGCGCTCTCTGAACTGATGACGCGGATCTCCGACTGGTCGTAGGGATCTCCGGCGAACCTGCAAGGAAGTCAAGCCGGGAAGGGGTTCCCGGCGACGACCCTCCGACGCTCAAGTCAGGCAAGAGGAAACTAGGAAGTGGCTTCGAATATCAGAGAATGCGTATCTCCGGCGAAGTGTGAGGACCCTTATATAGAGCTGTGAAGAAGCTTATGCACACATACCGAGGCGAATACGTGTCCTTTTACCATACCTCAGTATGGGCTTGTCAGAGGAGCTTGCCTGACACCATGCTGTTACAGTCCGAGCACCTCTCTGATGGGACAGTAAAACCTTCCGTCATAGGCTTCTGCGTATGGGTTAGTCGCCGAACACGCTTGTTGTCAGAAGATGTTTCCCTTGTCCTTTTGTCTCTTCTGTTCCCGCGACGAGCATCCGGCTGCTCGGCAGTCCCATCACGTCCGGCCTGGCGTAGATACTGATCCGCTCGGGAGATTCCAGATCGTGTGCTCGGATAAAACTGTTCACAGCATTACTGCTTTATGCCTCGGCCGAGCGGGCTATCCGCTGGGCCCGGCGACCCTGTTCACCATGAGCGTCGGAGACCCGACTCCCCGTCGGGTTCTTTGCTTCCGCTTAGTCCCCATTCGGCAGGTCGGCCCCCCTTTTCCGATCGGCCATTTGACCTTCGACCTCCACGTGGCGTTGACTTCCCTCAAAGGGGGTCCCCCTTCCTTACTGCCGGATCACTTGCCTCCCCTTCAAGTCTAGTCGAAGGAGGCGATTAGTCCGACTGACTGGACCATTAGTTGTGCCAAGCGGTGTCCATAGGCAACTATCCTCCGGTCGGCCCCCACGGGGGCAGCTAAAACGCCAGTCAACGCCAACATTCCTCAGTATCTTTTCAAAGTTTTCGCCAATCTCCATCATTAAGGTCGAGCACACGCTCATTAAATGTGTTCCAGTGGCTGAATGCCACATGGCGATGCTGCCGTCATTGTACGGCGGCGGCGTGGTGTTCCGATGGGATCGAGCCGGTTTGAAATAGATGGCGCGATGCGTGCTTTGATTCTCGTGACCTGCATCCGACGGTGGAGGCCGCTCGGGCTCAACCCTATAAAGCCTTCTCTTTCTTCCTTCGCCGCATTTCTGCTTCCGCTTGCCCAGAAGCTTCCTTCGGCATTCCATTGCTCCGACGGCTTCGATTCTCTTTTTCCCGGCGATTCAGTGTTCTTCCCCGATCCTCATTCTTCTCTGTAAGGTCCTTCTTCTTTCTTTCTTTGTTAGCCTTGTGTTTCTTGTCGTGCTTTCGTCCTCTGGTCGCTATCTTGTTTGTCGTCCTCTTCTTTCTATCATCTACCTTTCTTTGTCTTTTGTTGTTTCATGCGTTCGAACAATGGCTAGTTCCTCTCAGCCACAAGACTAAGCCCTCGGCCCATGGTATACTACCATGGAGTCGCGCTTCAATCTACGCGACGCCGATATTCTGATGGACTCCTTCAAAATTCCTTCTGATTTTGAGCTTATATTACCCTCCCCCTCCGCTCGGCCACACAAACCGCCGAGCAGAGCTTTCTGTGTTTTCCGTGACCAGTTCATCGCCGGTCTGCGCTTTCCAATCCATCCGTTCATCGTAGAAGTTTGCAACTTTTTCGGCATTCCGCTCGGAAGCCTAGTCCCCAACACTTTCTGCCTTTTATGCGGCATTGTCGTCCTGTTTAAAATCCACAATATCCCCCTCCGACCGGAGGTTTTCTACTTTTTTTATTACCCTAAACAGTCCGAGCTGGGCACATACATGTTCCAGGCTCGGCCCGGTTTAGTTTTTTTTCAATAAACTGCCCTCTTCCAATAAACATTGGAAAGAGTTCTACTTCTACCTTCGTATGCCTGAGCAGACCCCCTTCCGTACCCAGTGGTAGTTCGGACCACCAACCTCCCCAGAGCTCAAAAGATTCAAGACCCGACCAGATTATCTTCATGTAGCCAACATTCTGGCCGGTCTAAAGTTTGACATCAATAAGTTCCTGCCTGAAGGGGTGATGTACATATTTGGCCTGAGTCCGATCAGGACCACCCTTCCGAGCGGGTTCGGTAAGAATTTTACTTGTGCATTCACTTTGATTGCTAACTGATTTTCTCATTTTTCCTTTGCAGCGGACATCGTCATGGAGTCAGTGATGGCCGGAATTTTGAAAAGGAAAGCAGCGGCGCTCGAGGCCGCGGCTGCCAAAGAGATGGAGTCGCTTGTCATTCAGCCGGTCGGCTCTAATGAAGGGGAGAGCGACACAAACGCGGGGGAGTCGGCCGCTCAGGCTTCTCTCCCGGAACAAGCGGCTGGCGCAACTGCTAGCCTTCTGTCCGGGAGGAAGGCTCGACCCAGGAGGAAGAGTGCCCCCTCCGACAAAAGAGGCGCCGCACGGAGACACCACTCCGCTCGGCTACATCTGCGATCCATCCATCCGAGCGGGCCACCGCCGATTCTCGCGGCAAAGCGCCGGATGTGGAGGCGATCTCGTCCGATCGGACTCCATCCCAACTAGACGCGTCTGCGGACCCCCTCGAGGCTGTTCCGATCATCGCCCTTCCACCAGCTCCCCGCCAAGTCCACCGTTCGACGATTTTGTCCCAATTTTCGGTGCCGGCCTCTGATCCTTCCCCGGCTTCCGCCCAGACGACTCCTGGTCGGCGCTGTACCATCAGGGTCTCACTTCACCTCCCAACCGAAGAATTGATGCCCGAGGCTGATCGACCAACCGTGCCCGAGCACATGATCACAATGAAGGGACCTCTAGCCGAAATGTGGGTCGACGCTCGGGCACGCGTCGCTATGATTCCCCTCAGTAATTTGTCCAATAGCCACATGCAGCAGGCCACTGGGGTAAGTGTGTTTTCTTCCGAAGTTTTTATGCATTCTTTCCGATCGGCCATTAACAATTCTCGCTTATGCCAGAGATGGGTGGAGGAGATCGCCATCTGCAACCGTCTGGCCATGGTGGACGAAGAATTAAAGAGGCTGAAGGCTCCGGGCGGCCCTTCCGGCTCACAAGGTCCATCATATGCCGAGCTGTAGAAAGAGCTCAAAAAGACCCAAGCTTTGCTGGCGGCGGAGCAAAAGAAAACGACCGACCAGGCGCATACTTTGTCTGAGCTCGATCGACAGGTCAAATCACTTGACCGAAAAATAAGTCTGGCGACCGAGCGGAAGAAGACGGCCATTGCCGACCTGGAGAAGAAGAATGTCGAGGCTCAGGGCCTGGAGCAAAAAGTTAAGGAGCTGATAGACCAGCTGGCCGGCGAGAAGGCGGCCTGATCGGACGTGGTGACGAAACTTGAGGCTACCCTGCAAGAACACCAGGCCGCCACCGACGCCTCCCGAGCGGCCCTCAAAGAATACCAGGAGGCTGAGCCAAGCCGGGTCACCGCCTTGAGGCAAAATTACATCCGTTCGGTCGAATTCTCCGAAAAAGTCTGCGAATGGATGTACACTGCCTTCGAGCTTGCTATGAATGCCACCACCACCTACTTGAAGTCCAAGGGTCTTCTTTCTGATTCCGCCACCATCCCAACTCAAGACTAGGCGACACTACTCAGCACCATCTCGAAGGATCTTTACGATTATCTGGAATAGAAGTATATGTGTAATTCGGCCGCTCGGCCAAAGACTATCCTTTTTTGTAATTCGGCCGCTCGGCCTTAAATTCTCTAATGCTATCCTTTTACTTGCTTTTTCTTTTGTTAATCAATATGAGTACTATCCGCTCGGCTTGCTAACTACCGTTGTTCATGTTCCTCCACTTCTCCTCGTTATTCGCCTCTCATCCCACCTTTCTTGTGTTCGAAAGGGGTTTTCGTAAAGTATTTTGCGCAGCTAGTCTGCTCAGCGGAATATATCCTGTTTCGCAAACGGGATTTTCGCCAGATGTTCACGAAGTACCTTTGGTTACTTGGCCGATTGGCCAAACGACTCACAAGTCGACTTCTCTATTGTCTTATTCCGGCCGGAGGGTTTATAGTCGCTGGCGCGACTCTCGATTTTTAACGTTGGAGCTTGATGGTCTTCCTACCGGAGGGTTTATAGTCGCCGGCGCGACTCTCAATTTTTAACGTCGGAGCTCGACGGTCTTCCGGCTAGAGGGTTTATAGTCGCCGACGCGACTCTTGATTTGATTCGGCTGACGATGCCTTATACTTGCGCTAATTTTCTGATTTTTTACTCCTGCATTTCAAATATACAACCGAACGGAAAATATACAACATACATTTCATTGGCGCACCTTTCACCCCGCCCGGTAAGGCTGGAGGTGGTTCGCGCTCCATGGTCGATCCAGTTGTCGCCCGTCTTCATCCTCCAGATAATAGGCACCCGAGCGGAGCTTTTCGATGACTTTGAAGGGGCCCGCCCAAGGAGCCTCCAGCTTGCCAACATCCCCGACCGGCTTTACTTTCTTCCACACTAGGTCGCCGACCTGGAACGCTCTAGGGATCACGCGCAGGTTGTAATTCTGCTTCATCCTCTGCCGGTACGCCATCAGCCGGACGGACGCCTTGGCTCGCTCTTCGTCGATTAAGTCCAGTTCCATGTTCCTCCACTCAGCATTGTCAACATCATAGTTCTGGATCTGGACGGACTCTATGCCGACTTCAACTGGGATAACTGCTTCACCGCCGTACACTAAATGGAATGGCGTGACTCCCGTTCCCTCCTTTGGGGTCGTGTGGATAGCCCATAAGACGCCTGGCAGCTCGTCCACCCAACTTCCTCCTATGTGGTCAAGTCAAGCCCGAAGAATTCTGAGTATTTCTCTATTGGTTACTTCCGCTTGGCCGTTGCTTTGGGGATACGCCACGGAAGTAAAGTGTTGTTCAATGCCATAACTTTTGCACCATTCTTCGAGCTACTTCCCGACAAACAGTCGCCCGTTATCAGATATGAGCTGACGAGGAACGCCGAACCGACAGATTATATGCTGCCAGATAAACTTTTTGACCATCTGCTCGGTGATCTTGGCCAGTGGCTCGGCTTCCACCCATTTGGAAAAGTAGTCGACCGCCACCAGTAGGAGCTTCCGCTGACCGGTCGCTATAGGGAACGGACCCACGATATCCATTCCCCACTGATCGAACGGACAGGATATCGCAGACACTTTCATCTCCTCTGCCGGTCGGTGGGAGAAGTTGTGGTACTTCTGACAGGAGAGGCACGTTGCGATGGTCCGAGCGGCGTCTGCTTGTAGTGTTGGCCAAAAGTACCCGGCCAGCAGGATCTTCCTAGCCAGCGATCGGCCGCCCGGATGTCCCCCGCACGATCCTTGGTGCACTTCGTGGAGAATGTACTCCGCGTCCTCCGAGCTCACACACTTCAACAGTGGGCGGGAGAAAGCCTTCTTGTAGAGTTGGTCTCCAATGAGCGTGAACCGACCGGCTCTCCTCCTTAATAGCTGGGCTTCTTCCCGATCGGACGATGTTGCCCTCGATCTCAGAAACTCCATGATGGTTGTCCTCCAATCGCTCGGAAACGCGAGGCCCTCCATCCGGTTGACGTGTGCCACCAAAGATACTTGTTCAATTGGCTGCTGAATGACGACCGATGATATTGAACTTGCAAGCTTGGCTAACTCGTCTGCTACCTGATTTTTCGCTCGGGGTATCTTCTGGATAATGACCTCTCTGAAGTGTGCCTTGAGCTTTTCAAAGGCCTCAGCGTAAAGCTTGAGCCGAGCATTGTTAATCTCAAAAGTGCCTGAGAGCTGCTGAGCGGCCAACTGGGAGTCTGAATGGAGTGTCACCAGACCGGCGCCTACATGCCGAGCTGCCTGCAAACCGGCTATGAGAGCCTCATACTCCGCTTCATTATTTGTGGCCTTGTAATCCAGTCAGACGGATAGGTGCATCCTTTCTTCTTGGGGAGAGAGTAATAATACACCAATCCCGCTCCCGAGCCGAGTGGACGATCCATCCACAAATATTTTCCACATGGCTTCGGGCTCGAGATTTTGCACTTCAGTAACAAAATCTGCTAAGGACTGCGCCTTTATTGCTGAACGGGGTTGAAACTGGATGTCAAATTCACTCAACTCCGTTGTCCATTTGATGAGCCGGCCGGACGCTTCTGGGTTCAGTAGCACTCTTCCCAATGGGATATTTGTCCGGACTATGATGGTATGTGCTAGGAAATAAGGGCGAAGTCTCCGAGCGCCGAGGACCAAAGCGAAAGCCAGCTTCTCGAGCCCAGTGTAGCGAGATTCAGCGTCTTTTAAAATATGGCTCAAGAAGTACACGGGTTGTTCTTCTCCGCTCGTCCTCACTAATGCTGAGCCTACTGCCTGCTCGGTTGAAGATAAGTAAATACAGAGTGGCTCACCCACAGCTGCCTTGGCTAGCACGGGCAAAGAGTTCAGGTATGTCTTCAGCTCTTCGAACGCTCGATCGCACTCCTCGTCCCAATGGAACTTAGTAGCTTTGCGTAGAATCTTGAAAAAAGGGAGACTCCAATCGGCGGTCTTCGAGATGAATCTTGACAACGCAGTTATCCGACCGGTCAGGCGCTGTACTTCCCTTAGATTTCTTGGGGGCGGCATATCTTGTAACGCTTTCACCTTGCTGGGATTTGCCTCGATGCCCCGCTCGGTCACTATATAGCCCAAGAAACGCCCGCATTTTGCTCCGAACAGACACTTCTGAGGGTTCAGCTTAACTCCATACTTCCTCAGTGTTCGGAAAGTCTCCTCCATGTCTTTAAAAATATCAGCCGCTCGGACGGACTTAATGAGAATATCATCCACGTACACTTCCAAATTACGTCCGATCTGCTCCTTGAACACTTTGCTCATCAATCGCTGGTAGGTTGCCCCCGCGTTCTTCAGTCCGAACGGCATCACATTGTAGCAGTAAGTGTCGCTGGCTATAACGAAGCTAACCTTCTCTTGATCTTCTCGGGCGAGCGACACTTGATGGTAGCCCTGATAGGCGTCGAGCATGCATATCAACTCGCAGCCGGCTGTGGAGTCCACCAGTTGATCGATCCGGGGCAGAGGATAAAAATCCTTTGGACATGCTTTGTTGAGATCCCGAAAATCGATGCAAACCCTCCACTTGTTGTCCGGCTTGGAGACTAGTACCACGTTCGCCAGCCAGCTTGGGAACTGGACCTCGCGTATGTGGCCGGCGTCCAGGAGCTTCTCGACCTCTGCTCGGATGATGGCATTTTGTTCGGCGCTGAAGTCCCTCTTCCTTTGCTTCACCGGCCGAGCGTCCGGTAGGACGCGAAGCTCATGCTGTGCAATACTTGGCGAGATTCCCGGCAGCTCGTGCGTCGACCAAACGAAGACATCACAGTTTCTCTGGAGACATTTGATCACCTCCTTTTTCTGGCTTGCCTCCAGATCGACCGCAATAAATGTGGTGGCCTCCGATCGGGTCGGGTGAATCTGCACTTCCTCTTTTTCTTCATAAACCAAAGAGGGTGGTTTATCGGTAATGGCGTTCACCTCGATCCGCGGCGTCTTCCGAGCGGAATTAGCTTCGGCTCGGACCATCTCGACGTAGCATCGCCGAGCCGCCAGTTGGTCTCCTTGCACTTCTCCAACTTTATCTTCGACCGGGAACTTGATTTTTTGGTAGAAGGTGGAGACGGCCGCTCGGAACTCACTGAGCGCCGGTCGTCCCAAGATAACATTGTACGCTGAAAGATAGTCGACCACGACAAAGTTGGCAGTCCGCGTCCTTCTGACCGACTCTTCTCCCAGCGAAATAGCCAGTCGGACTTGTCCGACCGGTAGAACTTCATTGCCCGTAAACCCGTAGAGGGGGTTGTCATGGGCAGCAGCTCGGCTCGGTCAATTTACAGTTGGTCGAAGGACTTTTTGAATATAATGTTGACCGAGCTTCCTGTATCGATGAAAATGTGGTGAATAGTATAATTAGCTATTACCGCTTTAATGAGGAGGGCGTCGTCATGTGGCACTTCGACTCCCTCAAGATCCCTGGGTCCAAAACTGATTTCAGGCCCGCTCGCCCGCTCTTGACTGCAGCCGACCGCATGGATCTACAGCTGCCTGACACTTGCCTTCCTTGCTCTGTTGGAGTCACCTCCGGTCGGCCCGCCAGCGATGATGTTGATTTCGCCGCGGGACGTGTTGCTTCTGTTTTATTCCTCCCGTGCGGACGGCCTAGGCTGCTCCTTAGATACCCGGGGATTGTCTTCGTGCCTCTGAGGATGATACCGCTCGGGGGACTGTCGTCGATCGGCCTCACGGTGTCGCTATCGCCTGTCGGATGACGGCGATCGACGGTGGCCACTCCGGGGAACGGGGTGGGCGATCAGGGGAAGGCTCCGGCAATCTCTTGTGTTATGCGTGTCAGTCCGGTAGAACGAGCAAAACATAAGGGTCCATACCTTCTTCTTTGGTTTGGGCCGCTCGGCAGCTACCTCTTGGACTGCTTGGGACCTCGCGTGGTGAGGGCGGACTGCTTCGACCATCAGTCCTCTAGGCGGCTCCTGGCGATTGACAGGCTTCCGCTCGGCAGGGGCTAGCCGCTCAGTTGGAACTTCTTTTCTTCGGGCCACCTGGGCTTCCTCCACATTAATATACTCTTGGCCCGGTGTAACATATGATCGTAGTCTCGGGGCGGCTTCCGAATGAGTGACCGGAAGAAATCACCGTCCACGAGGCCTTGCGTGAACGCATTCATCATCGTTTCTGAGGTGGTCGTTGGAATATCCATGGCCACTCGGTTGAATCATTGGATGTATGCTCTGAGCGACTCCCTGGGCTCTTGCTTGATGGCGAATAAGCTGACATTAGTCTTCTGGTAACGCCGACTGCTTGCAAAATGATGGAGGAAGGCTATGCGGAACTCCTTGAAACTTGTAATGGATCCGTCCGGCAGCCTCCGAAACCACCGTTGTACCGATCCCGAGAGGGTGGTAAGGAAGACCCGACACTTTACTCCATCTGTGTATTGATGTAGGGTAGCCGTGTTGTCGAACTTACCAAGATGGTCGTCTGGATCGGTGGTTCCGTTGTATTCCCCGATCGCCGGGGGCACATAATGTTTTGGCAGAGGGTCCCGTAGGATGACCTCTGAAAATTGCTGGTTGATCCGTTCGGGGGAGGCGTCCGTTCGGGGAGCCTTGCGTTTTCTGTTGTCTCGTATAGGTGCCTCGTCGGATGAAGATCCTCGGTCACGATTAACTGTTGCGGCTTCAGGAGGCATACGAAATAGGGCCCGATGAAATGGAACCGTGGCCGGTGGTGCTTCTGCTCGGCCTCCCGATGCGGACGTCGCTTGTTGCTCCATCCGCTCGACTTGTGCTTTCTGTTTTTGTTGTTCCACAAGCTTAGCTGCTCTTACCTCGATCAGAGCGTCGAGCTCCTCTGTGGAGAGCATCACTGTATGCAGTCATCCAGCTTCGTCCATTGCTTCTGCTCGGATGCAGGTGCGTTCCCACAGACAGCGCCAATTTGATCCTGTCCAAATGCTGAATCAACGGACGATGGGCACGTGGCGCTCTCCGAACTGATGACGCGGATTTCCGGCCGGTCGTAGGGATCTCCGGTGAAGCTGCAAGGAAGTCGGGCCGGGAAGGGGTTCCCGGCGACGACCCTCCGACGCTCAAGTCAGGCAAGAGGAAACTAGGAAGTGGCTTCGAATATCAGAGAATGCGTACCTCCGGCGAAGTGTGAGGACCCTTATATAGAGCTGTGAAGAAGCTTATGCACACATACCGAGGTGAATACGTGTCCTTTTACCATACCTCAGTATGAGTTTGTTAGAGGAGCTTGCCTGACATCATACTACTACAGTCCGAGCACTTCTCTGATGGGACAGTAGAACCTTTCGTCATAGGCTTCTGCGTATGGGTTAGTCGCCGAACACGCTTATTGTCAGAAGATGCTTCCCAATGTTTCCCTTGTCCTTTTGTCTCTTCTGTTCCCGCGATGAGCATTCGGCCGCTCGGCAGTCCCATCACGTCCGGCCTGACGTAGATACTGATCCGCTCGGGAGATTCCAGATCGTGTGCTCGGATAAAACTGTTCATAGCATTACTGCTTTATGCCTCAGCCGAGCGGGCTATCCGCTCGGCCCTGCGACCTTGTTCACCATGAGCGTCGGAGACCCGACTCCCCATCGGGTTCTTTGTTTCCGCTTAGTCCCCGTTCGGTCGGTCGACCCCCCTTTTCCGGTCGGCCGTTTGACCTTTGACCTCCACGTGGCGTTGACTTCCCTCAAAGGGGGTCCCCCTTCCTTACTGTCGGATCACCAACCTTTCGAGCATTTAATCAATGAAGGGATGGGGGAAAATGATCTTTTCTCTGTTCAATTTCTGATAATCAATATACATTCACCATCTGGTAACTATTTTTGTTGGAATCAATTTATTATTGCCATTCTTGATTATTGTCATTCCTTCCTTCTTCGAAACTACATATACTGGACTTACCCATTCACTATTAGAAATGAGATATATAATTCATGCATTTAGTAGCTTTAGTACCTCCTTTCGTATCACCTCTTTTAGGGTTGAGTCTTCTTTGATATTCAACAGAACTTCTACAGACTAACAAAATCTTGTGCATGCATAAAAAAGGACTGATTCTTTTTATATCATCAATTGTATACCCAATTACCTTTCTATGCAAGCTCAACTCTCTAATCTGTTTCTTGGTTTCTAACTCATTCAGATTTGCATTACTTATTACAAAAAATATGGAGTTGGGCCCAAGGAATTCATATATGAGATTGGATGGAAAAGGCTTCAGTTCCACTTGAGGTGGCGAGGTTTTGGGTACATAGAGTTTTTCTCAATTATCATTATTTGTTCATACTCCTGTATTAGTCTAGGGATTCTGTTCATGTCTCCCACTATTTCTTCATACCTCAAACTTTCCTCTAAGGGGTCTTCTAAAGTGGGAAGGAGAAAACAATCACCGCTATACACATTTCCATCTAAGGAATCTTCATAATCCAAATCCAGAGTTGTTTTAGTTAGAGAATTCATACATTCTAACATCTGTGTCAGTGTTCCACTGCACCAGGGTAGTAGCTCTATAAGGTCTTCATAATGGAGATGAATGTCTTCCTTCAGAAGGTTTTGGGTTTCTCTACTCTCTGGACTTCTGAATGAGAGAGTAATATAGTTTTCTCTGGACTATTCATTAAAATTTGTTGCTACTTGATCGATAATTTCACATGCTTCATTCAAACTTTTATTAAGTAGAGAACCCCCAGATGCTCAATCTAGTAGATTATTATTTTGGAAAGATATCCCTATATAAAATATATGGATTATCAGCCAGTCCTTAATCCCATGATGTGGGCATTGGTATAAGAGAGTTAAGAATTCACCCCACACTTGGCATAATGTTTCTCCTTCTTTCTGTGTGAAGTTCAAGATTTGATTCCTGAGTTGAGTTATCTTACTTGAGGGAAAATATTTGTTCAAAAACTTTCTTTTGAGTTCATCCCAAGTTCTTATACTTCTAGATTGCAAAGTGTTTAGTCACACTTTTGCAACATCTTTGAGGCTAAAAGGGAAAACCACTAACATAATCCAATCAGTAGAAATCCCTTCATACTTCAATATGTCACAATATCTGTAGAACTCCATCAAGGGTGCATAAGGTCTTTCTAAGTCTAACTCTCCAAACTAATTTTCTTGAACTTTAGAAATAAAGGCTAGATCAATAACAAAGTTGGAAGCATATGTTTCTGGTAACATAATCAGACTTAAATCCCTTGTTGGTTTAATATCAAAATAGTCTTTCAAAGGTCTCTGAACCATCTTTATCTGATCAATTGATTTGCTAACTAGGAATACAGATCTTAACAAAAAGAATTCCCATAGCACAATTCAAAAGAGTTTTCAAATGTGGAAATTAGAATCCAAGTGCAAGAAATCAAATACAGAATTTAAATTGCAAGAAGGAATTTATAGAAATAAAAGTAAGCAAATGCAAGATATATCTATAAAAATAGAATTATAAAAATATTTATAAAATATGAAAGAAAATAAGTTTAGGCTAACTCAAGTGCTTATCAACAAATGTTATATGCGCAGTCACCGACAATAGCACTAAAATCTTGATGCATGCCCGCAAGTATACTGGTATCGTCAAGTAATAAAAATATTGATCTCACATAGACTGGATATAAGCACTAGAATATAAGCACAACGAATTAGCTAAACTATTGAAAGATTAAAGATCACAATCACAAATGTAAAGGGAAGTAAGTAAGATAAAGAGAGAGAAAGAGAAAAAGTGCTGAGGAACTTGGTTTAGGAAAATATTCTAGGGGTTTGGTTTCATTGTGATGCTAATCAATGTATCATAGATCACCTATCACCCATCCTCTATTCATATGTACTTGTAGGAAGTTAGATTCACTAACGGCTCTTCCTTGCGGAAGTCAAGTCGGAATGCTATCTTAATCCATATCTTATGCTACTAAATGGAAGTGATTCCTATGAAGTCCGGTAACAGGATATCCCCATCACTAGGGTCCCTCAGTCACACATCACAAAAACATACTAACACTCAATAACATAGAGATAGAAATAACAATTATTGTTGGAGCAATCCCAATGGTTCGTGTGACCATGTATTTTGGTGTTTGGGTAAAGAGTTTAAGTTAGGTTCACCCTTGTATTTGATATGTGTATATGAGTGTGCAGGTTTGCAGGATACATATATGACTCAGCTTGATGGCTTCGGGTCCGGTGAAGGATGGAGCATCCGAGGGACCGTGGACAAGGCAGTAAGGACAAGGGCTGAGGGAAGCGACTTCGAGGCAAACGCGAAGGATGGCATTGGGGATTAGCCGCGGGCTTGGATGCATCCGAGGGACGAGAGCCAAAGGAAATAGGCTTGAAGGCTAAAGGTCAATGTTGCAATGAAGGGTCAAGTGAGTCATGAGGGTACAAGTGCATGAGAGATTGTACTCAGGGCAAAATCCTAGGTTTAGGGTTTTTTGTAGCAGTTACCGTAGTAGTACTGTAGAAATTACTATAGCAGTTACTGTAGCAGTCGATTGGTGAAAACAGCAGTCGACTAGACAGTCGACTGGACAGTCGACTGATGTAGTCGACTAGGAGTGAACAGAATGCTTCTGTTCGCTCGACCAGTGTGGAGCAGTTGACTGCTAGTTTTAGCAGTCGACTGGTATCGAGCCGTTGGGATGTAACGGTCGAATTTCCACAGAGGGCAGTCGACTACTGGTTTTAGCAGTCGACTGGTAGGCAGAGTTTTCCAAGACAAGTGAAGAAGAGGTCTTGGAGGTCAACTTAGTGAGCATCTCCACCGAAGTCAAGTCAAAGGACCACATTGTGTGCTTCGGGTGCAATGAGAAGGGACACTACAAGAGTAGATGTCCTATGGGTAAGAAAGAGGTAACTCCTAAACTCATTTAAGTTAATTTAAATACTAACAAGGGTTGTAGGAATGAAGAAGCACAAAGGAGGAGAATGTGCATTAGATGCTTCACGTGTGGGGAGAAGGACCACTACCACACCAAATACCCCAAGAAGGGGGAGATCAAGAAGCTTGCACATTTAAAGAAATAGGAGAAGAAGAAGAGAAGCAAGAGTCAAGGGGGAGCTTTAAGGGTAAGAGAGGTATATCCTAACTTGAAGTTTAATTCAAATTTAAACTCCTCCATGCATGCTAGAAATAACTATTATTATTTACCCATGCATAACTTTGGTTTTAGATATCATGATAATAGAGTTAATGTAGATCAAAACCCTAAGTATCCATTCATGATAACTCTAAAAATGGTAGACCTAAGAAGACCCAAGGTATTAATCCCAAGAAGGAGAGACATATACCTAGAAAAGTGGATAGGTCTCGGAATGTCCATGGTGGACATGTTAACTCTAGGTTTAGGAACCTAGAAAGGGAAAATCAAGCTTTGAAAGCAAAGCTTGATCAATTGGAGAAAACCCTAGATAGATTCAATGTTGGATTTAGAGGGTTAAGCATGGTGTTGGGTAGTCAAAAACCCAACAATGATAGATCGGGGTTGGGATACCGATCTAATGTCTCCAATGCTAAGGTAAAGCCTTATGCTAGGGTTGCATATGACTATAGCAAGGAGAAGTCAAGAAATGGCAAGGGAAAGCTATTTAAAAGTAAGGAGAAATTAACCAAAGATAAGGTGTCCAAGGTTAAGAAGGTTAGGTTTGTAGGCCAAGTGTCACCGGAGGTGCACCGATGTGGCCTAGCAATTGTAGATGAGTCACCTAGGGAGGTGATTAAGGTTAAGAACTCTAGGGGGAGCTCTAAGAGTCAGATTGGGACCCATGGCCAATGGATTTCAAGTGGGTTTTCCTTGGGAGTCTAGACAAGCCATGGAATGTGCCAAGTGGTTTGGAGATAGACTTGAGTCTCAAACCTAGGGATTTGACACAATTGGTTTATATTTCATGCTTAGAAATATGACATTGGAGTCATATAGCATGATAATTGGTTTTTGATGTATAGATGTCATATAAACCAATGCTAGGGATGCATTATGGGTTAGTATGGACAAATACATCAAGAGGAAGCCAAAACTAGGACTTTAGGTCAAGGTTCAATTGAACCATTTAGCTAGTTTTGAGTTTTATGTCAATCTTAGGATTTATGATAAATATATTTTTATATATATATTTCCCAAGTAGACACTGATAAAATAGACTTCTTCACAAAATTTGAGAATTTTTTGAGGTCTATGGAATTTCAGGTGTATTTCTGAATTTGGTCAAAAAAGTTAATTTTTACAGAAAAAGTGTACCAGTTGACTGGTACAGTTAGCAGTTGACTGATAATAGTATTTTTGAGCACAAAATGTCTCTGTAAGCTTATTTCGATAAGGGCAGTCAATTGGTACTTCTTGCAGTCGACTGATACCAGTTTGAAAGTGTTTTCAACACTGGATTTTGATCGGGTCAGCTCGTATATGTGTATGAGATCCATGGGGAACAAATACACGAGATTGGGGTCAATTTGATGATTAAGTTTTCGACAATTGGGATATTATTGGGAGCTTTTTGATATTAGGCAAAGGGGAGAAGTAAGGTTTAGTCGGGAAAATCTTAAGTGTCTTTGTGTAGGGGAGCCTTATGATAAGTTCTTAAATAACCCTGTGATAAAATTCCTAGTTCAATGGGGAGCTTAGGTGTAGGGGGAGCCTTGGGATAGGTTCAAATGCATGTTGTATTGTTTGTGATTCGGCGGTGTAAGTCCAAGTGTGTAGCCTTGGCAACGTAAGTTCATTCGGCGTTGTAAGTCCAAGTGTGTAGCCTTTGCATCGTAAGTTCATTCGGCGGTGTAAGTCCAAGTGTGTAGCCTTGGCATCGTAAGTCCATTGTTTTTAGCATGTTAATTTGCTATTTGTTTTCCCTAACTTAAATGTATTTCCAAACATCAAAAAGGGGAAGATTGTTGGAGCAATCCCAATGGTTCGTGCGACCATGTGTTTTGGTGTTTGGGCAAAGAGTTTATGTTAGGTTCACCCTTGTATTTGATATTTGTATATGAGTGTGCAGGTTTGCAAGATATACATATGACTTAGCTTGATGACTTCAGGTCCGGTGAAGGATAGAGCATCTGAGGGACCGTGGACAAGGTAGTAAGGACAAGGGCCGAGAGAAGCGATTTCGAGACATACGCGAAGGATGACATTGGGAACGAGCCGCGGGCTTGGGTGCATCCGAGGGACGAGAGCCAAAGGAAGTAGGCTTGAAGTCTAAAGGTCAAGGCTGCAATGAAGGGTCAAGTGAGTCGTGAGGGTACGAGTGCATGAGAGATTGTACTCAGGGTAAAATCCTAGGTTTAGGGTTTTTCTGTAGCAGTTATCGTAGCAGTACTATAGCAATTACTGTAGCAGTCGACTGGTGAAAATAATAGTCGACTGACGTAGTCGACTGGGCAGTTGACTGGGAGCGAACAGAATTATTCTGTTCACTCGACCAATGTGGAACAGTCGACTGCTAGTTTTAGCAGTCGACTGGTATCGAGCCGTTGGGATGTAACGGTCAAATTTCCATAAAGGGCAGTCGACTTATGGTTTTAGTAGTCGACTGGTAGGTGGGGTTTTCCAACCCGTGGCCTATATAACCAAGGCTTGGGAGCTTGGTTATAGTGGACGAAATTAGTGGTGGTAAACCGTAATTAGTAGTCTACTAGTCTCAAGAGTCTTGGTTGGTGTTGTGGTGAGGTTTCTCCACCCACAAGGAGCGACTTGAGATAGCCGGAGTTTGCCAAGGGTCAATCCACTAATGGATAGGGATCACCCACCTCAAGGACACGCCATGGAGTAGGAGCCCTAATCTCTGAACCACGTTAAACGAACGTGTTAGCGGTTTGCATTTCCTTTCTTAGTTTTAGTCTTTAGCTTGTTTGTTTTGTTTGTATTTCGCTGCGCAAGCTAATATTGTAGGAAGCTATCGATTTGGGGGCGTTGTCTATCCAACCCCCCTTCTAGCCGACCAATTCCCTACTTTCTTATGGAGAATTATTTCTCCTATCAAGACAATGCCTTACATGTCCGGAAATGGGATACAATCTAGGGCATTCTCCCTATGAGATTAGTAATTCTATATAAGAATTCAATCAAACATGAAAATTAAGCTCAAACACACTATACACACATAAGATTAAATAGATACAAGACATATCAATGCCATATAGATAGGAAATTAGTAAATCCATGAGTTTTACTTCAATTCATATTACAATTACTCTCTTAATCCCAGAACAAGGGATTTACTCCATAACTAGGAGGATTGAATCACAAGACATCAAGATCTAAGCCAAAAATACCAAAACATAAGAAGAGAAGGGAAGAAGACTTATCCTATATGAAGAGTGGTCTTCGGATCCAATCCAAACTTCCAGAGTGATAAAGATGTTGAATTTGGCTTCGGATCATCCAATAGAGTGTTGAAGAAATCCAAATCTCGTCCAAGTTGGATCTCCCCAAGGGTATAACCTTCATCCCTTGAAGAAGGGGAAGAACTCCCCTTAAATAGAGCTAGGCATGAGCCTAGTACTGCCTGTGCCACAGTCGTGTGAATTCACACGATCGAAAGTTGCCTTGGCTCTAGTAGTGGCAAGGCCGTGTGGATTCCACACAGTCGCAACCTACTTAGTCTCTGGACATTCCACATAGCCTTGTGGATTCTATACGGCCGCAACTTGCTTCTTCTCTGGTTCATTGACACAACTGTGTAGATTCCACACGACCGGGGCTTGCTTGCTCTACTTTATGGCACTGTTGTGTGGGTTCACACGATCAGAGTCTTCTTCTTGTCTGGGCATATGGCACAGCCATGTGGATTCCACACGGCCATACCCTTTTTCTTTGTTTATTCTTTGAGTTATCTACTAGCATAGTTTTCATTCCAAAAGCGCATTTTGTCAACAAGAAAATACACAAAGAGTAGACCTCCTATAAAGAAGAGTAATTATGCTAAAAATATGATAAGAGGGGTAAAAGTACATAGATCAAGGGTAAATAAAGTACATGAATGTACGTCAAAACATACATAAAAGTGTATATAATTTATGTACATCAATTAAGAGCAGACCCAATTGATTAGGAACTTTAAAAGCGCAAAGATAAAGTCATTGGCGAATTTAAATGCCACATCCTTTCTCCGTAATAACTCACCGAGATTATGATTCTTCATCACCAGTTCTTGTAAACCTAGGGTTGAAGTGCTACTGCATTTCCAAGCTTACAAAGGCATTCAAAGCAACAAGAGATCAAGCAAGATGGTTTTCCATTTGTATTTTTACATCTACTTCTTATTTAGAGTTGTATTCTTGTTCTTGAATTGTATAAGGTTTCTCCACCTCCGGAGTGTTTCTGAGAAGGAGTGTTTTTGATAGTGGAGAGTGTGCTCGCGTGTGGATCCTTGGATTAATCATTTCATCTTGAGAAAGATACCAAGTAACTCCTTTGTGTTAACATTGGAGGAGTTCTTTTCGAGTTTTCTGTTGCAACTAATCATCAATGAAGCGAGATGAGCTATTCACCCCCTTTAGCTCCCAGTCCAACACATGATATACATTAGACAGAGATAAATTAGATGTACAAATAGAGCCAACACCAGCTAATGATATGGGAGAACCATCAGTGCTCATGACCGACACAGAAGGAGATGAATTTATAGACATAAAAGAATTGACATTAGGTAACATATGATGGGAACCTCCAGAATCAAGGATCTAGATAGGGGAATGTACACCTGAGGTACCACTAAAAGGCAAACCTGTGTGAGAAGAGACAGACATAGCATGTGGCTGAGATGCTAGGAACTTCTGAAACTATTCGATAAGAGTAATGATTATGACATTGGATGATTAATTCACTCCAGAATCTATAATAGGAATTGCTACTACCATGTTGGGTGCTTCAGGTTTAAGGAATCATTGTTGTGGTCGACTACCAAATTTTCATGGAGATGCCAGAATCAATTGTCATGTTTTTTGGTCGTCAGGTGGACTTAAAGAACTCAAAATCTGATCTCCATCGTTCAAAATGTAGCCCTAGATGTGAGGAACGTTCTTTCAAAGTTTTAAGGTGGTCCAATAGTTGAAGCTTAAGAAAATACAATTCTTCTACATCCACCTCCAAGAATTCTGAAAATAAAACTATTCCACAGTTCACCAAGACAAGAGATGAGGAGATGGATTGACTCTGATACCATGTGAACAAAACAAAGAATGCAAATAGAGTGTAAAAGGCAACACAAAGAGGAGAGAAAGAGGTAGCCGTAAAAGGAGGCTAGCAAATTTTATTACAAAAACTTAGGTTTACAAAGGAAAAGAAAATATAAATAGACAATTAAGTAATGACAAAAGACTAATCTACCCTTGTATAATAATAATTTATCATATACTAACAAATATTTTATCTGGTGTCTTAGAGTCAATTCTTAGTGAGTACAAAAAATTTTCACTTGGTGTCTAATCTCCTTCATATAAAGGGGTCGCTGCTGGGTGTCTAACTTTCTTCATGTAAAGGGGCCACTGCTAGGTGCTAACCTCCTTCATGTAAAGGGGTCGTTGCACTAGGTAAAATGCCTCTCGTGATTTACCTCTTCCAGACTGTATGGGGCCGACCTGGAAGGGCCGTTAAGGTGACACCTTGACCTTTTACGTAATATTTGATCTGGTCTAAGTTTCAAAATACCTAAATTCTAATTTAACTTTTTTTTAACAATGCAAGTGTTCAAATTTTATCTGACTAATCTCAATGATAGATGGTCTTCTCCTCTGGTTAGATTATCAGATAAATACAAAGCACAATTTATGTACACTTAAAATCGACTTTCAGAATATTCATTTCTACTTTGATCCTCTTATTTATTTTTCTAAGTATCTTACCCTCATACCATACTGTGGAAGCAACCCTAATTTAATTATTGGTACAATGAAGAGAGGAGAGGGTGGAGAAAGGAGGAGGGATTTTGCTGTCTTCTATACTCTATGCTTAGAAACATTGGCGGATCTAGGGGGGAGTGGGGGTGTGCTTGAGCACCCCCTTGCTCCCGGAAAATTCCATCAATATGTTGCAGTTCGAGGGGCAGCGAGAAGGAAGACAAGCTCTAGTTCCCTTCTTTGAACACCCTCTTCTTTTTTTGTCTGGATCCATCACTGCTTAGAGATCAAGAAGGGAGGATAGGAAATGAAGGATGTCTTAGACTAGCCATCAGTAGGAGTTGAATGCCACCTTAAGTTCATCGTATCATCACTTTTGAGTCCAATGTTGCCTCAAGTTCATTGCACTTATTGTCTCCTTGCTTACTATTGCGCCCATTGTTGCCTCTAGGCCTAGTCATCATCTTGAACCTATGATTCTCGAGCATATAGGGATCGTTTCCCCAAGCCCCACCTATCCCACTATCGTTTAGAACTCGTAATGCCCTTCGTTCCCCCTATTTTGAATAGGCACAATTCTGAAAACAAATTCATGAGACTATCAAAGTCAATAAGAAAACGATGTCTCCCCATAGTTGAAACTATCCTCTCCTTTAGAAGCTATATGAGGATAAACAAACCCTAATAATGGATAGTGGATGGTGGATAGGTCTACAAAATTATGCCCTTTCTCACCTTGTGGAAAGCATGCAACACTGTTACTGCCACATTATATTGAGCTTCCATCACCAGGTCCACCACCACCACTACTACTGACCAGTCTTCATGGCTCTTGACAGGTTCCACTTTCTCAATCCTCTGCCGCCCCAATAACAAACACTTCATTCATTCCCTGCTTCTTTTAACCTTCCACATTTTAGTTATTGTCAATGGAACACTTTGCACCAAACAAGGCGCAATTTGTCCTTCCTTTTGAATCTAATCAATAATACTTTTCCACAATCTCTAGTGAAACGAGTACCATTCTCCACCGAAATGAACTTGTCAATGAGAAAAATAAATTAATATTGCTCCCCCAGGCACGATACCATGGTAACGCGAGGGCATATTTTATAGCTGTGATTTATATATATATATATATATATATATATATATATATAGAGGTCGATTGTTGATCGATTTGCACGAACACTTTTGAATTTATCCCTAGGTGAATCAGGGGGCTGCTCTCCGAGACTAGTTAGGTCCAAGACCTGGACACTTCGATTAAAATAACAAAAATCAATATTGATGTCTTGCCCCACCAACTTTTAGTGAAACGTCACATCATCCCCAAAAGGTTGGGACCTTGATCAATGCGACAGAAAATAATTTTTCCTTTGCAAAATTAAATGTCAAGTACATTTCAAACACATCCTTTTATATATACAAGGACAATTAATATGGCCCCGGACATATTGCCATGGTAATATAATACATAGTACCAACTTTCATACAACCAAAGTTTAAATTTCTCACATGATATATCATACACTCATGATGTTCATATTAACGTTAGATTGTTCATCAGGATCTATCTATACTTCTTAGTTTACTTTGATAACTGATATAAAATTTCTATGACCAAGTTGATCATCTTCATGATTAATCGGTTTGAATACTTAGATTATGGGCTGGGTCTACTCATTTTGACCATTGTGGAAATGACTTCTTGTGGATGGGATTGGCACGCCTGAGTCAGACAAACAAGCAACTGCATCACTCTAAGGTAATATCGAAGGTGATCACTTTGAGGTGATTGTAGCATGGTCAAGGTGCTTAGTGTGGCTTGCCTAATCAGGCTATTCCCTATGAAAGATGCTAAATCTATGTAACTTAACTCTGCAGAAGTTAGTAAAAGTCTCTCAATTGGCTTTGTAGACATTTGAAAGCTATGAAAAGAGTTATGTTAATTTTGCTCCTCGAAAATGAGAGTGATTTCATAGTCGTGATTTAGGTGATGATTGTTTCTAGTCGATCAATATAATCTGACTTGTTCTTGAAGAGGACTTTAGCTGTATACGCTCCATCTGATTTTCGATATCTCACCTAATTAGATTAGTCAATTACACAAAGACAGAGAATTCTGAATGTCTTAATTTCCATGTGGTCAAACGTCTCTTTCTTTCTTATCCAATCTACTTTTTCCCCTGATATGCGCAAGTGATAAATGGATTGAGCAAGACATGTCGGTCGCGCCGTGCTAGGTTAAGCCCAACCAATCTCACAAGTCAAGCTAGACTATAACTTCTGAAGGTCATGCTAGGCCACTAATTAGACTTAAATTGTATATAATTTAAGTAACAATGGTGACTCGATTCTATAACAAAATCGATATAGTCTTCAACAAACACACACACAAGCGAATAAAATATATCTTGAAGTTTATCATCTAATGTCATTTTCCTGTGCTAATTAACAGTTGTTTGTCAGTAATGAGGAAGTAGACCTCTCACAATTATTGTTGCATGCATTGCTGGCCAGCCAATGTCTCATACCCTGTCTGTCTTCCACTGTAACAGATGGACATTACTGAATAACACCAAAGACATGCCTGCATTAATCGTGTAGTCTTGGACTATTAGAAGAAAATGACCTACGTGAAGCCTGCAACTGGACAAAGATAATTTGCATCTCTTTCAGATAGCTGGATTCGTGCTCTTAACTTCATCTATAAATCAGTAGTATTTAAAAGACAGTTGCAGTGACATACTTTTCAAGTATCAATCTGAACACTGGAAATTAAGTCTCCTTTAACTTGTTGGAGTTTATGTACTAATATCTTATTATAGGTTCTTAATCATCTTCTGGTCTTAAACTCAAGGAACATGGGGTGTGGTCCTATGCTCACTGGATTGCTAATATATTTTAATGAATTTGTTATTATTTAGGAATTAGTCGGGTTTAGTTGTATTCAACTTAGTTTTTAGCTAGAGACAATTTTAGGATTGTTGTTGATCCACGATAGTGAGCAAGAGAAAAGTAGATGAAATGCGAAGCCTAATAAGCAATACAAGATTGAATGTGCAACCTTGATCGGATGGTGAGTTTCAAACAACGACAAGGCTGAGCAATTTAAGAGGGTAAAACGTACTCTCTCCTTGTCGGAGTTTCTCTAACGATTAAGTAGGAGTATAAGAAATTGGTTAAAATTTTCAAAGTCATTTCGAGTTAACCAAATTCTAATTTCATTCCATCCACTTCCACTCTTAATTTGATTAAGTTTCGATGAGTTCTATCAATTTTCCAATGTAACAAATTGGCTACTTGTCAACGTCATTCTAGCTCAGGCAATCCATATAGGTATCGATCAGCTTCACCAACTAGGTACATTTATCATAATTTTTGAATTATATCACCATTTTTATTCTTGATGATTTGAACATGGTTATGATTATATTAGCCACATAAATTTTATTGAAAATTTAGTTGAATGAAGACAAATAGTCGGCACCCGAAACGTTGGGTGCCTTCTGCTTGTTACTGAGCTTTCCAAATTTATTGACCAATCCTAATCCTAGTTCCATGACTTATCAAGCCTGATCTGTCAACCAGCTCAGAGTTTTGAGAAATATCATAAATATGAATGCTTAATTATTACTGACCTATTTAGTTTAACAAACAAACACTTGATCTTTAAGGACAAACAAATCTTAAAAATGCTATGTATGAACTACACAAATTAGATAACTGAAATACTGAGGGCACTAATTAGTGTTTTTTCTAGTGAAGTAGAAGACAAGAGCAAGGGACCCAGCAGGTGTGGAAATGTGGAAGCTGAAGACTTCCAATGATCTTAATGGAGTGTATGCACATACACATTTAAATCAGTATGCCGACTGTGCAATCTGACGCAATTGCCTGGACACTTGGTCTCACCAGTTCAGCTCAACTGTTTTGAACAACTCGCTAAGCTTACCCGGCCTGATCTGCATCTTGACTAGTGCAACTAAACCGAACAAACCATTCGGACCAATAGGCATGATTGATATATCCGCTCATCCCATCCAACTTGTTTGACGTGACCAGTTGGCCCAACTGAAATGAAAAGCTCCTATAGTCGGTTATAAGTTGATTTCATAATTTATCTCTCTTTAACTTGAGAATGAATTATGAGAGACATCTAAGATGCCTATAGCCATCTTTTACCCAAATAGCTCAATCCACCATGCCCATACATAATATATATAGATATAGAAATATAGATAGGTAATTGAATAGTTAAACTGTGATTTATTTAGAAAAAAAATGAAATTGACAAACTATCTATCTCATGAATAAGTATTCGTATGAATAAGGATGACCTATAATTGATATTAAGAATCGATAGCCTAAGATCATTTCTATAATCAAACATAGAACTATTTATTCCACAAAAATCCCTAGAATAAGAAAAGACTAGATCGGTCGAAATTTTCAAAGTCATTTCGAGTTAATTAAATTCTAATTTCATTTCATCCACTTCAACACTTGATTCGATCAAGTTTTGATGAGTTCTATCAATTTTCCAACGTAGCGAATTGGCTATTTGTCAACACCCTTTTGATTCGGGCAGTACATAATATAATCCATATAAGTATCGACCGATTTCCCAATTACATTTATAATAATTTTTGAATTATATATGTCACCATTTTTATTCTTGATGATTCGAACACGGCTATGATTATATTAGCCACATTAATTTTATTGAAAATTTAAAGTTGTCCGAAGACAAATAGTCCGGACCCGATGTTGGGTGCCTTTCTTGTCACCGAGCTTTCTGTTGATTCAAAAATACATGAAGGATTGCATGAACAAATCACACATTAAACACTTACAATATCTCCGATGCCTTACAATTCTTGTTTGTGCTTCGACGATTACTACAAACAGCCTTTTGTAGGTTACAATCCAAATCCGTCAAAGCTTTTTGATGTTCTTCACTGATGCAAGAAACAGAACTTCATCTATTTTTTTCACTGCATTACTTATAACGACACAATAGCAGTTTACAAAAAACTGCAAATTGAAGTTGCTTTGGCAAACTGCACACTGCAGTTGCAAGCAACTGCCAACACTTTCCAAATTTATTTACCAATCCTAATCCTAGCTAGTTCCTTAACTTATCATGTCTGATCTATCAACCTGCTCAGAGTTTTGAGAAATATCATAAATATGGATGCTTAATAATTACTGACCTATTTAGTTTAACAAACAAATACACTAGATCTTTAGAGACAAACAAATCTAAAAAATACTCTAAATGTTTGAACCATACAAATTAGATAACTGAAAAAACTTAGGACACTAATTTGTGTGTGTTTTCTTTTTCTAGTGAAGTGGAAGACGAGCAACGGACCCAGCAGGTGTGGAAATGTGGAAGCTGAAGACTCATAATATATATAGATACATAGATAGGTGATTGAATAGTTAAAATGTGATTTATTTAAAAAAAAAAAATGAAATCGACAAAGTATAAGTATTGGTATGAATAAGGATTTCAATTTTATAAGAATTGATAGTCTAACATCATTCCAATAATAAATAGAACTATTGACACCGAACATAATAATGATTATTATTGATCCTGCCTAGGAATGTCGATGAACGAACCACCGGTGAGTTGGCGTGGATGCCAACTTGTCGCCAATAGCCTAGCAACAACGAGAATCAACAGGAGATCTGCTAAAGCATGGACAGAAGAAAACCAAAGAAAAGTAGTTAGAATGATGGCCAGGGGTTCCCTGGCATAATCACTCTCCGACGCTCGAGTTAGTTTCAGTGATGACCATGGAAGAAGAAGTGTCACGCCCCGGAGGAGTCCCTGTCCGAAGAAATTTCGACAACATCTCCCCTGTACGGCGGACAATTTGAAACTTTTCTACATCCTCATATACCTCAGCCACATGCGGCTGGAATAATAACAGTAAATAAACAATCACCCACGCAGTTTAATAGTAGACAAACAGAGCAGTAATAAGATGACTCGAAAACAACCCTACTCCACTACACCCATAAAGCTCAAATCCGATTTTTCCTACTCCACTACACTCATAAAACACAAATCCGACAAACTCACCTCTTCTGCCGTCCAGGCGGGTATGTAGTAAAACATATCGAATAAAAATCCACCGACAAATACAATCCATACATTATCCAAGTATCAAAATAAACCAATTCTAAACATAGTCAAATAAGAAGAAAAAACTAAAAGGTCAATAAATCCTCGTGGTCTGCAGGGGACCAGCAACTGGAACTCTCTCCTGACAGCATCAACCTGAAAAATAACAACAATGGAGGCGGGGTGAGTCCAACACTCAGCAGGTACAACTGATATGTAAAGTAGGGAAATAACATCTAGCACTAATCATGCGTACAGTCTCCTGATATAAAAGGATGAAATGCAACTGAAGTAAACAGGAGAAAAACTGTACTAACCAGGACCTGGGTATAAGGACAAACAGTTCGAGTGGCATAGAAATCCTGTATGCATGTCAAACATAGACATCCAAACAATATACAATATATAAATGCAGCAAGCACAAACACAAACAATAAATGCATCGTGCATATGATGCCAATGATGCGTCCTGGTCACCCCTGATGTCAGTCGATCATCTCACACACAATAGTGAGGCCGAGTGGGTAGGGCTGTGACAACCGTGCACTCTGTCGTCACTACTCCTGATGAGTGACCGAGTGGACGGGATGCTGTCGGAGTACACCTATCCTCCTACCCCAAATCATAAATGGGGGAGCGCAATGCTCTCAACTCCCGATACACGATGACTGGGAGGAATCTCTGCCGACTAACACGTTGCATCACGCTACCCATGAGCGGACCAACGGAGCCAAACAAAGTCCCTGCTACAACACGCACTGCCTGAATCGACCACTAACCCATGAGTGGTGGTGTGTGCAGATCCATGTAACTGGCGATGTGCTCAACAATAATGGAACGGACTATCGCACAGCATGCAATCATGCAAATGGTGCATGACACTAACCATAAAATATCCTGAGCTAATCCATATATATATAAAAGTGCACCATAGGTCAACGAATCAAATCAAAGGTACACTGAAGGTATAAAACCTAGGTCCTGAACATGGTGAAGCATGGTATATCACTACCCCTATAAGCATGTATCAACAGGTATGGAATACATGAGATGCAAAACAAGCAATCAATCAATCATGTAACAGGTATCGGGTAGTGATTAACTGAAACAAATAAGAGAACATAATTATTGCTACTTGTTAAATTCACTACTATGCATATCAAAGACATAAAATCAAAAGTACCCGCCTCCAATGTAGATCGAGCTAATCAACCTCTATGTCGATGTGCTCGTCCTGAATCTGAATCCTGTAATAATCCTAAATGAATAGTTTTATTTAGCTAAATTCAATTGAATTAAGTAGCTAAAGAAAATGCCCAACCTAATTAGGGAGAACCCTAATCAACATAAACATAATTCCACTAATTAGGAATCCTTATAGTACCAAAATTTACATCTACATCACTGTTGTAGTTAAAAGGATCATTACCTGACCTTCTTCTCCGACGATGACAGCAAGCAACAGTAGCTGAAACTGGTGAAGCTGCTGTCCATCAAACCATATACTTTAAATTAACAATCACACACCCAACCAAGTACCCAAATCAACCATTCCACATCCACTTACCTAAATCAGTAGTCAGGGCTGGTGATTACCTCGAACCCGGCCACAAGGAGTGTGAGGGAAGCTTAGCTCTATGAGTGTGAGCAAGGACAGAGGGATGAGGTCAGTAGGAGATCCCTAATTTCCTTTGGCAACTCCTCCCTTCTGGTGACGGCAGCCCCCCGCAGCAATTGTTTCCACAGCGATCGAATGGAAGGCAGTGTGTACGCAAGACTAGGGCACGGGCGACTCCGGCTAGGGCACAACAAGCACGGCAACCCCACTGCTCCGGTGAGGGGAAACGCTGCCCAGATGTCAATCGCCGCAAGGAGGAGATGACGCGATGCTGCTTAGCACGATTTGGGGATCTCTGGGACAACCAAAAGAAGGGCAGAGGATGCTAGGGCACAGGGGAGTGTCGGCGGCGCCATTGGGATCTCCATGGCGAGGGGCAACGGCGCCGGTGGCATCGTCGGGCAATGATGAGAGGTAGGCGGACGGCGGGGTGATGAATCGAGCTAGGGCTCGGCTCCGGGAAGGATGTGAAGGTGAGACCGGCGTTAGGGCACAGGCGACGGCAGGCACAGTGGTGATGGCAGCCGGCGGAGTGACGCTATAGAAGGGCAATAGTGGGTCGGCGGTGGCAGATCATCGCCGGCGCTTGGGGAAGAGGAGGAGCGACGCAATAGGGAAGAAGAAAATGAAAGCAGAAACCGCCCGTGTGCGATTTTGGCAAGGATTCGGCGGCTCGACGCGAGGAGGGAGGTTAGGGCACGCGGGGAAGAGAAACGGCGGAGAAAAAGAATAAATGAAAAATAAAAGAAATAAGGTAATTAAACTTTTCCTCGTTTAATTCGAGTAGCCTAAACAGATTTTTCCGGGCTCTAGTTTTCATCCCCATTAACTCATCCGTACGAGCTCCGAAAAATTTCCGAAAAATTTCTAAAAATTTTGGAAAATTCCCTTATTAATATTCGCCTATTTTCGATATTTTACATTTTCCCCCACTAATAAAAATTTGGTCCCCAAATTTCGTTATCTACCATCAGCAAGTACTAACAACAGATATAGAGTATAAATACTGAACGGTAAATTAAATCACATACCTCAAGTGGAAAGATGGAGGTATCGAGCTCGGATAGTATCCTCGAGCTCCCAAGTAGCCTCCTCATCCGAATGATGCTGCCATCCGACTTTAACCAGCCAAATAGTCTTGTTCCACAACTGACGCTCTTTCCGGTCTAAAATCCATACCGAAACCTCCTCATAGGTGACGTCAGGCTGAAGGGAACTGAGATTATCTATCAACACATGTATCGGATCGGGTACGTATCTCCTCAGCATAGATACGTGGAATACAGCGTGAACGCTTGCCAAGGACGGCGATAGTGCCAACCAGTAAGCTACTGCTCCAATCCTTTCCGAGATCTGGAAAGGTCCAATGTATCACGGAGCTGGCTTACCTCTGAGGTCAAATCTCTTCACCCCTTTCGTGGGTGAAACTCGCAGAAATACATGGTCGCAAATGGAGAACTCTAAGAGTCTCCGACTCGGGTCAGCATAACTCTTCTGGCAGTCTTATGCCTTTAACATCCTTCGTCTGATAGTGTGGACTACTCTGCCTCACGCTTAGCTCTATGAGGTCCCAACAACTGGGCCTTCCCAACCTCATCTAGAGGGTGAGTGTCCGACAAGGCTTACCATACAACGCTTCAACGGTGGCATTTGGATAGCCGAATGCAAACCGTTGTTTTAGACGAACTCTCCAATGGAAAATGGTCCTCCCAACTACCCTAAAAATCCAATACACAAGACCTCAACAAGTCCTCTAGAGTCTAAATGGTCCACTCTACTGTCCATCTGTCTGTGGATGGAAAGTTGTACTGAAACAGAGCTGCGTGCCCAAGGCCTGCTGCAGACTCTGTCAAAAAAAAAAATGAGACATGAACCGGGGGTCTCTATTCGAAATAATAGTCAAAGGGACACCATGTAATCTGATGATCTCCCGACAATACAGATCTGTCAATCGATCCAGGGAATCAGTCCTCCGGATCACTAAGAAGTGCGCGGATTTGGTTAATCAATCAACGATTACCCAAATCGCGTCATGACCTCGTCGTGTTCTAGGCAGACTCATCACAAAGTCCATGGTAATATGTTCCCATTTCCACTCAGGAATAGGAACCCACTAAAATAATCCGGCAGGTATTTGGTGCTCTGCCTTCACCTGCTGACAGACAAGACCTCTCGCTACAAATTATGCGATGTCTTTCTTCATGTCGTCCTTCATGTCATTCCACCAATAGAAACACCTCAAATCTTGGTACATACGGGTACCACCTAGGTGGACTACAAATCATGAGCGATGAGCCTCCGGAAGTACTCCTATAAGACCGGATGAGACTGAAGTACGCAAAATTTGCCTCGAAAGTGTATAACACCCTCCTCATCTCGTGTGAACTCGGTCTGCTGCTCGGAAGCTATCTGGCTGCAAATAAACTGCAAATACTGATCAGCAGCCTAGGGCTCTCGTATCCTCGTCTTGATCAATGATTGAGCAACCATGGTAACCAGAGTACCTTGCTATGTCTGTCCTTACCCCTCAAGGCCCAAATCGGAGGAACCTTAAATCAAGTTTGTGACCACAACCTGGTGGCAAGCAAAAATTCCTTTGGACTTCCTGCTGAGTGCATTGACAACCACATTAGCTTTCCCCGGGTGGTAGCTAATGGTACAATCGTAATCCTTCAGGAACTCCATCCATCTCCTCTGTCGGAGATTAAGCTCCTTCTGAGTAAAAATGTATTTGAGACTCTTATGATCAATGAGAATCTCAAATGTAATGTCGTACAGATGATGACGCCAAATCTTCAAAGCATATATGATGGTGGCTAACTCGAGGTCATGAACTGGGTAGTTCTTCTCATGCTCCTTCAGCTAACGAGAAGCATAAGATAATACTCTGCTGTGCTGCATCAGAACAGCACCCAAACCCTGTAGAGAAGCGTCGGTGTAGAGTACAAATCCGTCCTCTCCAGAAGGTAAAACCAAAACTGGAGCCGACACTAATCTCCGCTTCAGTTCTTGAAAGCTGGTCTCGCAATCCTCGGACCACGTGAACTTCATGCCTTTCCTGGTAAGGCGTGTCAGCAGCATAGCAATACATGAGAAACCCTCGACAAAACGTCGGTAATATACGGCCAATCCCAGAAAACTGCGGATCTCCTGAACTGACTTCGACTGCTCCCAACCGGTGACAGCCTCGATCTTCTGAGGATCAACTGAAATACCTCTGCTAGAAACCACGTGTCCCAGAAAACCGACTGAGGATAACCAGAATGCACACTTACTGAACTTCGCGTACAGTTGATGCCGTCTAAGAGTCTCCAAGACTATACGAAAATGCTGTGCATGCTCCTCCTCGGAATGCGAGTAGACCAATATGTCATCAATGAAAACGATAACAAACTGATCCAGATACTTCAGAAAGATGCGGTTTATCAAGTCCATAAACACCGCTGGAGCATTAGTAAGTCCAAATGACATTACCAAAAACTCATAATGACCGTATCTCGTACGGAAAACTATCTTCTGAATATCTGAGTCTCTGACCCTCAACTGATGATATCCGGATCACAGATTAATCTTAGAATACACTGATGTACCTCTGAGCTGATCAAACAAATCCTCGATTCATGGTAAAGGATATTTATTTCTGACGGTCACTGCATTCAGCTGTCTGTAGTCAATACATAACCTCATAGTGCCGTCCTTTTTCTTGACAAATAATACCGGTGAACCCCATGGAGAAACACTAGGGCGAATGAATCCCCTGTCTAAAAGCTCCTGGAGTTGAACCTTCAGCTCGTTCAACTCTTTTGGTGTCATACGATACGGAGCTTTCAATGTCGGTGTGGTTCCCGGAATCAGCTCAATAGCGAACTCCACTGGCCTCCTGGGAGGCAAACCAGGTAGCTCCTCTGGAAACACATCCGGGTACTCACGGACCACAAGAACGTCGAACAGCTGCGAACTACTGCTGTCTTCAGTACTAATCAGAGATAATAGGAAACCATGACAGCCGTGAGACAACAGCTTTTGCACCTGAATCGCCGAAATAATCGAGATGCCGTCATCTCTGATGCCAGTGAAACTCCACGAGGGTTGGTTCGGAGGCCGGAAGGTGACCACCCTCGTCTGGCAATCAATGGTAGCATGATATACTGACAGCCAATCCATGCCAAGTATGATATTAAACTCGACCATCTCCAATATTAGAGGATCTACCATAAGTATCATGTTGACAAAGTCTAACGGGCAACCTTTGACCTCCTGGGTGACGTCTAAAGTATCACCGGACGGTAGGGAGACGGTCAATCGCTGCAGTCTAAAAGTAGGTAATCTACCAATCTCCCGCATAAAGGTACGGGATATAAAAGAGTGCGAGCTACCAGTATCAATCAATATATCAGCGGAAAATGCATAAATGGAAATCGTACCGCGGAAAATGGATCCGTCGGCTCGCTGCGCATCCTCTCTGGTAATCGCATGAACACGTCCAGTCTCTGGCGGAGGAGGAGGTGGTAACGCTGCCAGCGGCTGCTGCGGCTGGGCAGAAGCCTGCCACTGAGGCGGTGATGGATAATGTGCTAGAGAAGACTGAGAGGACGGTGACTGATACTATGTCGATGACTGGGACTGAGTCTGGTACTGGCCTATAGGCTGAGGCTGCATCTGATACTGCCCCTGCGTCGGATAATAAGGTTCTGGAACAGAACTCTGGGGTGCTATGGAAGCACTGGAGTACTCCTGTCCAAGCATGCCAAATGCCGCTGCTGCAGGTGAAGTTATCCCTTGCTGACGATGTGAAGATTGGGCTTTCTGCCCTCCTCGATATGCCCCTGACTGACTAGACTGTCCCTTCTGACCTGACCCTCCGGAAGCCGTGTGCTGAGCCTTCAGCTGACAATCTCGGCTCTGGTGCCCAGGCAGTTTGCAATAAAAGCAAACTGGCTGTCCCAGAGAGCAAGCTGGGGTAAGGTGATCTCTGGACCCACATCGAAAACAGTGAGTATCGCTGGAAGGTGGTTGCCGGTTCTGCTGAGAAAACTGGGAACGCCCTGAAGAAGACCGCCTTGACTTCTGAGGCCTACGAGATACCCCAGAAGTACCCTGACCTGACCGACTGTGACTACTCTGCTGTTGTCTTGTCGCCGGTGTCTGCTGGATCTGTCCGGATGCCTGACCCGTATGCTTCCTCTTCCTATCCGGAAATGCTCTCTGTTGAGCTAACTCTATCATCAAAGCTCGATCCAGTACATCTAAGTAAGATACGATCCCTAAACCGGCAAACCTTACTTGCAGATAACCATCTAGTCCCTGTATAAACTGCATCATGCGAGATCTGTCCTCCGCAACTAACTCTGGACAAAACTTAGCCAACTGGTTGAATTCAGTATTATACTCTGTCACCGTGCGATTGTTCTGACGCAGACTCATGAAATCCTGCTGGCGAGCCATTTGATATGATGGTGGGAAAAAATGGCTTTCAAAAGCCTCTCTGAACCTGGCCCAAGTAACGTTCCGCTCGCCGATGATAGAACACTGTGTAATCCACCAGGCGTTAGCCTCATCCCGTAAATGGAAAGCAGCCAGCTTTGCTTTCTCCCACTCGGAGCAAGCCATATAGAAGAAGGTCTGCTCCATAGTCTCTATCCATGACAGGGCCATACTCGGATCAAGGTCTCCTTGGAAGAGTGTGAATCGAGTCTTCATCGACTCTGCTAATACTGGAATCCTAGCTCGTGCCGTGACAATGTCAGTGAGCTATGTCGGGACGGCTATAGGAACTGGCGGAACCACTGGAACTGGTGCTACAAGTGGTTTCGCGGAATAAACCGGAGGAGGTACTCCCGGTGCTGCTGAATAAACTGGAGCATAAGCCATCGGTAGTACTGTCGGGTGAACAAAAGTGGCCGCAGCTGGAGGTACAGTAGGTAATGACAGCCAGTGGAGTGATGCTATAGAAGGGAAACAGTGGGTCGGCGGTGGCAGATCGTCGCCGGCGCTTGGGGAAGAGGAGGAGCGACGCAATAGGGAAGAAGAAAATGAAAGCAGAAACCGCCCGTGTGTGATTTTGGCAAGGATTCAGTGGCTCGATGCGAGGAGGGAGGTTAGGGCACGCGGGGAAGAGAAACGGCGGAGAAAAAGAATAAATGAAAAATAAAAGAAATAAGGTAATTAAACTTTTCCTCGTTTAATTCGGGTAGCCTAAACAGGCTTTTCCGGGCCCTAGTTTTCATCCCCATTAACTCGTCCGTACGAGCTCCAAATTTTTTTTGAAAAATTTCCAAAAATTTAGGGAAATTTCCTTATTAATATTCGTCTATTTTCGGTATTTTACAAGAAGAATGGAGGAGAGTAATAGGATTTTGATGTGTATGTATATGTACCTACTTCCATTAGAGAGGACTACCTTTATTGTGTAAGGGATAATCCCTATGTCCTCCATGTGTTCTCTCCTCTTGGGAGATTATTATTTGCTTCTTGAAATATTCTGAAATCCTAAAATCCATGCAAGCGTTATTTTCTTCCTAAAATAGTTCTGAATTCTATAATCCACACAAGCGTTATCTTATTTCTGAAATAGTCATGAATTCTATGTCGAGTTGCTAAGGAGACGAGGTGTCAAGGAGACAGGGTGCCAAGGAGATGAGGGCACCAAGAAGATAAGGGCACTTTGGAGTAAGGGTGCCATAGAGATTAGGGCACTAATTAGATGGGGTGTCAAGGAGATGAGGCACCAAGGAGTCGAGGGAACTAAGGAGACAGGGTGCCTTAGAGTCAAGGCGCCATGGAGTCAGGGACACTAAGAAGACGGGGTATTAAGGAGAAGGGGTGTTTCGGAGTCGGGGTGCCATGGAGCCAAAGGTGCCAAGGAGATGGGGCGCTTCAAAGTTACAGTGCCATGGAGTTGGGGACACCAAGGAAACGAGGTGTCTCAGAGTCAAGGGCACTAAGGAGACAAGGCGCCATGGAGTCGGTGATACCAAGGAGATGGGGGCGCCAAGGAGACAAAGCGCCTCAGAGTCGGGGTGCCATGGAGTCGAGGACACCAAGAAGAGCACACTAAGGAGACGGGGCACCAAAGAGACGGGGCATCAATGACACCCCAAGATCGGGGTTGATTCAGCCTTTTCCCTAGCCACTTCTAGTAATCTCCTTTATCCACGTGACACTCTTATATTACCTCCCAAATTACAAGTCTCCCCTTCAAGTCTAGTCAAAGGATGCTAGAGTCTGACTGACTGGACTTTAATTGTGTTCAAATGGATTAATCCCAATCATCTCGATTGTCCAAGTCACGTGGTAGATCCTTTGTGTATTTTTGAAGAGATTGAGCATTAAATGTCAGTTTGCTTCTGATGTTGTGCCTTTAAATGCATCCACTCCTTTTAATGCATCGCCTATGTCATCTGCCTCAATTCCCTAGCCTGGAATGCCACAGTGTCTCTGAAGTTGTATCACATTAATGTGATGTGACATGCAGCAGAGAAAACTAAACATCCTTCACCAAGTAATGATTACTTAAACTTTGATTTGTTCCGTGCACCAGATCTGGTAGTTAAGAATTCATCCCGCTTGTGTAACATCAAAGATCCGACGGTCTTAGATATATTAGGTCAGATGAGGAGGCTCTTACCCTTTAATCATGAAATCGCTACTTCCACGCCCACCATTCTTCATTTCTTCATCTTTGAGCTTTTGATGTCTTCTCGTTCAATAAGTTGTTCAGTCTCACTCCATGCTTCTTCGTTTCAATAACTTCTTGACTGGGTGTTCTCTATAACTTGGTAAGGCTCCCCAATGGGAACGATTGAGTATGAGATCCCAGTCGACCATTTAGTAAGGCTCCCCAACAGGAATGACTGGTCGAACCATCCTCCCCTGGTTTTGTGGCTCTCTTCAGAAGTCATTTTCTATGTAGGTTATGTCTTCCCATACCAACATTTTTCATTGAATTATCCTAGTATTTTTGCATTCCTTTGTCGTAGCTAGGCCTCAATTCTTTTCGAATTCTAATTGGAATAGTCATCCTCTTCCGACTGTATCGAATTCAATTATCTCCAGGATCTTTCATTACTTCTTTTACCCAAAGGAAACGGAAGATGAAATCTTTTTCTTTTCCTCCAGAGTTGGACTCAAGCTTATCAATGGCCTTCCATCCTCAGACAAGGGGTGGAAATCCTTGTTCTTCTTTGTCTAACCCCCAAATCCAATGCCCTGGTTGACCTAGTGACAACATGAGTTACCCATGTCCCCTTCCTTAAAAAACTGCCATCTGGAGCAAGGCTATTTTAGTGCTTCACAGAAGCTCCAAGAATGAAGTTCAACAGTATTTCTTTACTCAAAGAGAGGCTACTGCATATGTTCAGATTGACTCTTATCCTAACTCCTCTCAAAGCTTCATTCGGTAAGATTTCTCACCTTTACAAATTTTGATTTCTAACTAAAGGCATATCATCTTTTACAACCGACACTATGTTGAGAGCATCGGAGGCGTGCAAGGCATCTATTGTTAATCTCACTACAAATGAGGCAATACCTAAGGAAAGAGTATCTTCGACTCTGACAGAATGTTTTTTTATATGGTTGAGATTATTTGATCATTTTTTTATCAATGACTATAATTTAGTATCCGTTATTTTTTAAACTCTAAAAATAGATAGTTTATTTCATTATTCTCACATCATTTTCTCTACTCTTGTATATATCTGAATTCCGAAATCTAGATTGCTTTCAACTTCAATTCTCCAATTCTAATACAAGGAGCATTATCTCGGTCTTGAAAGGGAAAGAAAATAGTAAATTCGAATGTGGATCTCGATGACATTCAATTTATTGATGATGAACTAGAGCAATTTCTGACACCCAAGATAGAAGGAAGTATTAAAACTTCTAAGGTTCATGATACTACATCTTTAAAATCATCTATTTTTACTATATATTTTGAGAACATCATCTTTTGTCTGGAGAATTGCATGCAAAATATAAATATTACGAAGGTTCCTACAAATTCCAATTGGGAGGTGGTTATGGCTTATTGAAGGAACATGTCAAAATGAAGTACCTGACGAAATTTGGAGTTGAACGTTCTCAAACGCAATTGTCCATATTTATATTGACTATTGGAGGTACCAATTCAAGTTTATTTAAATATTATGATAATAAATTTTGTCAAGAATCACTTAACCTACATGCTAAACTTGTTCCCCGAATTATACTTACTCATACAATAAAAAATAGTAAGACAAGGTAAAATGATTTAATTGAAGAATATAACATATTAAATAATAAAGTTTCTTTATATTATAATATTTGGAATGATCATTGACAAGCTCATTTATATATGGATGTCACTTGTCATTGTCGATAACCCCTAGATTATTCAAAAACATTTATTAGTTGATGCAGTGGAGATGATAGAGCCCACGTGGCAAGACTCGGTCAACACAGAGCATAGGTATCATGTTCTAGGACTTGGTTAATGTAGGAATTATGTGATAATATTCGACCTCCTAAGTGCCAGACCAGTTGAGCCAATCCAACTTGCCAAGTTCAACCAGACACAAGAAGACATGGGATATGATCCCCACTTCCCCACTATCTCCTCCCCATGACCTCTACAAGTACCTCACCCTTATAAAAGGTTAGATATATGCTTCGTACAAGAGGGGCTCTCTCTTTAACTCATGCTCTCCTATTACTTGGTTCTTCGAATATACAATTTCGGGCACTAGATTGACTTAAACATTGTAGGGACCTCATTGGGACAACTCTTGAAGAACCCTCTGATGTGTGTTAATCTCTATAGGAATCACTGCACTGCGAGAAGAAAGTGAGGACAAGGCTCCAACGCCATAGCTCTCCGTGATGGGGTGGACTTCTGTCACTGAGTCATTGCAGTGAGATTTTCATATCAGAACAAATTGACATCATCTGTGAAAAAACAAACGAAAGTCGTTGAGGTCAACAATATGAAGACTGAAGAGGGACAAGAAAGAAGGGGGTAGTGACTGTTCTAGTAGTCTTCCCAGATACTACGTCCTTGCTATAAGGGAATTACTTGTCGCCTAGAGGCAATTAAGCCCCTCTATTATGTCTCTTGCGGCCTCTGGCGAAGGGAGCTTCTGCAGAAATTCCATCTACGTAGGCAACTCTATGTCCGAGTCTCCCTTTTCGTTGCGGCTTGGTTCCTCCCGGAAAGGCTTCTCTCCCTAAATCTTAACCCTAGTTTTTCCCCTCAATCCTCTCAATATGAGTCACCGAATCTTGCAACCAAGGCAATTCGACATTCCGTCTATCTTTCCAACTACCTCATTCACAACCTCGCCACTGCCGTTGGAGCCCATTTTCTTTCAGTCAACCAGTTCATCGATCATCCTCTCACATCCCTCTTCGTTGCTCAACGCGCATGGCATGATTATTCTTTCAAACCTGGATCAAGGGGAACCTTTCCACTTGGGATGAGTGATTTCACCTTTTCTCCAATAATAGAATGGATGAAATATTCTTATCATTTTAACATTTCTTTTGGACATACAATAAGGAGATAGAGCAAAGATATGATTGGTTAAGATTGGTATCCTGAAATTTAGTCCAAGGGGTTAACAATTCACAGTGAACCAAGAGGAAACATGTGATAGTTATGGTTGGATGTGGATACTTTTTCCCTCATTTTGGGCCGATATCGGGGTCAAATCGGTCTCTCCCTAATAATCAGATCAATGATATTTTTTGAATCATTGCTCACCTTCATTATCAAGTTTACTATTTGAAAATCATCATTTTATCGCATTATTTAGGCTCCTAAATTCATTATTTTGGCTCCTAAATTCATTATTTTGATCCTCTCATTGGTTAAAATTTGCATTTGTAATATATTTTATGAGTTAGACTCATTTCTAGGCTTTAATGCAAATTATATTTTATTTATGGTATTTTGGCTAACTATTTGAGTGTGATCTTTGTATGTGATTAAGAATCATGGGTTTGAGTCAGATTGGACCAAATTTAAAGTCAAATCTAGGGCTAATGGAAGAGATCCAATCTGGTCTAATCTGGACTGTCATTCAAGAGTCGAGTGATTTGAACCATCCATCAAAAATCTGGTCCATCCAAATCAAAGGAGAGTAGATTACAGCCATTAGTTAAGATCTGAGGCTTTTATCTAGGTCTGAACTGATCTAGTCATTGATAAAGATTTAGGGAGTTTTTGGCCATCCATTCAGGTCTGATTGGATTCAAAAACAAGAAGCAACAAAAAAAGGAGGAGGATCATCATTGGGTATAGTAGCATCGGGCGAAATAAGGGAGCTTTGTCCTATCCTCCACTATTGGCTATCTCCACCAATGCCCATCATTGTAGGTAAAGGGGATTCCCTACCTTCGATTATCATCGAGCCATCTCCTTTCCTTCAATCATATCCGAGCATCCACATCTATCATCCACTTCCATCATTCTTTATCCAAATTTGATCATCATAGCCAACTCTTATGGCAACCTCCTTCATCTCCTATTCCTCTCCTGATTGGAAGAGGAAGCCATCATCTCCTCCAGCCACAGATTTCTCCCGATTGGGAGAAGTGCTTCAGCCGACATCATCTTCATCTAGCTACCTCCTACATCCACTCATAGCTTCGTTGATAGATTTGCCACTAGAGAATCCCTATCCGAATCACACTTCCATCCTCCTCTAGTCAGTCACATCTACAACAGCTCCTTTGTCAGATCCGGACAGCATTAGTTTGATTCCTTGTGATATGGATATTCATGTTTGATTGATTGTAATAGAAGTTCCATGTTTAGGATTTCATGTACTTAGCTACGATTGAATTATGCATGCAACTTTTTCGATGAATTTTCCCAAACACTTTTGAGGTGATTTGATACAGATTGGTTCACTACCTTGATGTGTTAATCATTTGCATGAGCTTATGTTTGAATACTTGCAGTTGATTTAGTGCCCATTATTAGGATTTCATATATTTGGTTATATTTCTTTTGATGCTTGGTTGTTCCATTGAATGTGACTTGTTTTCTTTACTTCAATCGCAATTGTAGTTTAGGTTAAACTACGTTTCCTTTACTAACATTGTCTTTCATTTATTAGGGTTAGTTTCATGGGTTAGTTTCATTACTTGCTTTGCTATTTTACTTTGTAGTCTTAAAATTCCAAATCCAAATCCCCCCCCCCCCCAATTTAACCTTCAAAATACCAAGTAATAACATTCAATCCTAAGTTTATCACCCTACCATTACATTTCTCATTAGAGACAACTCGAGTCATCTCTATATTATATTAGCATAAAAGGGGTTCAGTATATTAATTGAGTTTGAAATCGTGGTATGACACATGGTTACCACTATTCTCCTAAACTCTCTAACTCCATAGATATTTAGGAGTCACGAGATCAAATTTGTTATTCTCTCTCTGACTCCATTGGTACTTGGGTGTTGTGAGATCAAGCTTACTATTCTCTCCCGACTCAGACATAGTCGTAAATAAAGCTATTGTCTCCCAACTCAGAATTAGTCGCAGATCGAGCTATTCTATATCCAACTCCATGGATACTCGAGAGTCGTTACATTAAGCTTATTATTTTATCCCGACTTGAATATAGTCCTGGATCATGCTATTTCTCTCCTTAACTAGACTTAGTGGTGAATTAAGCATCTATTCACTCAGTCTCGGACTGAGGCTTCCATTAGCAATTGCCCTATTTAGGGTTCAAATTTACTCAATTTCAAACCTAGCAATTACACTCTTGATGAGTTCAAATTCACTCATTTTAAAACCAAGGCATCCATCAGCAATGGCCCTTTTTAGAGTTCAAATTTACTCAATCCAAGTGTTCAAATTCACTCGATCTCAGACTAAGGTGCCCATTAATAATTGTCCTCATCAAGGTTCAAATTCACTCGATCTCAAATTGAGATGTTTATCAACAATTGCCATCTTCAAGGTTCAAATTCACTCAGACTCAGGCTAAGGTATCTATCAGCATTTGTCCTCTTTAGAGTTTAAATTCACTCGGTCTTAGACCGAGGCACCCATCAACAATTGCTCTCTTCAGGATTCAAATCCCCTTGGTCTCAGATTGAGGCATTCATTAGTAATTTCCCTCTCAAATTCACTTAGTCTTGGACTAAGGCATCTATTAGCAATTACCCTCTTCAAGGTTCAAATTCACTCAGTCTTGGACCAAAGTGTTATGTTTAAAAGGTGTCCTAAGGCAATCGCCTTATGGTTTATACTATTTATTTTGATAAATAAAGAGTTACTATTTGAATGCACTTATGTATTTGAATGATCTTAAACTCACTTACTGAATGTCCACAATATGATTCATAATATAAGAGAACTTGTGATTAGATCACAACTAGTGAGCATATCTACATGTGTAATTATGTAAGTATTGAAATATTCTCTAGTCAATGAATTAATATATCTGGGCATCATCAATTTTATGAGACTAGCACGGATTATACTCCTTGGTCTAACCAAGCAGTTGTTACTCACTAGCTGGAGATATTGGGATGTCAAGAGTTAAACGTGGATGCTAGTTATGGTAACTAGTTCATTGGAGTGACATGTTGTAAGATTTCATATGGTTCTCTACATATATGGATATATCTATGATGTTATTCTGTAACTCAATTGCAAGTTTCCTTTGACTTGAGGTATTCAAGTCACCTTGGACATGGAGACTTATACTTTGACATCTTAAGCAAAGCATCTCCTTAGAGATGTGAACCCAAGATGATTGGGTATAAGTCCAAGTATTTGAAGGTGTTTAGATAACACACAGAGGATTCATCGTTCCTTGCAAAGAGACGTATACCCTATGGTTACTTCCCAGGATTGTTACTCAAAGTCTTTGCAAAGCATCACATGTTAAAAGTATGAGACTCTTAGATACATGTAGGAGTAATTTAAATGCATAGGACAAGTTAATATTACTTGGGTTAGATGTGATGTAGTCAGCCTAGTGGGGATAGACCTATAGATCATATCCTGAACTAAGTGGGTATAAGACAAGTGAAAGGATCGAGGCACGACTCACTGTAACTGTTGAATAGTTCATAACTAGTTCCAAAATTATCTATGATTTTCTAGTTAATTGAGGATTATGATCTATTAGATGTCACTCATAATCAATCTATAATTAAATAGTTAATTATAGATGACTAAGATAAATTGAAAACCTATTGGTCACACATACTATGAGTATATAAAAGACATAAAATAAGTTTGAGAATTCAATTTTCAGATCTTGAGATAAGATGTTTGGTTGGACCAGACAAAGGACAAATATGGAAGATATTTTATTGAAATGGAAGTGCAGATGGGCCACATCTCTAATGAAAGAGTTAGACCCTGGTTTAGTCATGAACCAAATTGGTTTGGTTTAAACCAAGTTGGTTTGATTATGAACCAAACCAATAGGTTTAGGTTTTTTAATCCAACTCATCAAGAGAAACAATATATTGATATAGAAGGGAGAAATTAGGAGAACCAATTCATTA